>NW_024081058.1:28159-149911 GCF_003009895.1 Hyaena hyaena | reverse complement strand
GTCGGTAGGTGTAGAACTTACATTGCAGAATGGACTCGTTGTGATTGTTTAAGCAAGCTGGCGACCAGAGTTAATCAGGTCAGTGTTCTGGGGAAAAAAGAGAGAAAAGAGAAAGAAGAAGAAAAAGGAAAAAAAAACGGGGGGCGAGGAGGGCACCTCTCAGGCAGAGATGGGTGTGGCGTGATCCAATGCCTCAGTCGGGAGCTCTGCCTTGGCGGTTGTGGGGAGGAGAGTGATGGTGCTCCAGTCCCTTCTTGAACCAAGTGCTGCACCTTGCTTTTTTGGGCATGTAAACTCCCCGTACCGGGGGCGCAGCCGAAGTTGGTTGCACTCTTCAACCCAGGCCAGTTCCAATCTCCAAATCCCAGTCCGTGCACCCCGCTGAAATTGCCTTAGACACAGCTTCCCAGGCAACCCCCTCGGGGCAATTCCAGGCCCCCTGCCGAGCTCTGGGGGTGGTGTCAGAATCGCTGCTTCCTTCTCTGGGTCGGGCTGGCGCGCATGCACGGGGGCTTGCCTGACGGGTGCGCTGAGCCTGAGCCCGCTGGAGTGAGGAAAACTAGGTCCCTCTATGGCTCGTTACCCGAAACACGAACTCACAGGCACATTTCCCAGTTTTTAGCTCTTTGCTTTCCCTCCAGAGCCCCAGCCAGCCAGGGGCGCGGATGCCCGGTGTCCGCTTGGCTCTTTCAGGGGCCCCAGCCGCCGGGGGCTACAATGGCGGCAGGCGCGCAGCGGCTCTGAAGTCCAGCCTCCAGGAGCAGCACAAAGAAGCAGTTTGTGTGCTCAGCCACCTCCCTGCCCCGGGACCAGTTGGCGTGAGGGGACCTGGTGTGCAGGTATTTGGCAAGTACGGTCTTTCTATGCCCCGAGCAGAGGTTTCCCCCCCCACCCCGTGCGGAGGTTTTTCTGTTTCGGATTCTCTCCTTTTCCCCTCTCACTCCCCGTAGAGGGTAGAGGGGGATCGCCTCCCACCCTGGAGTCTCCGATCCCGGCCCGATTTTATCTTCCCCGGTTCGCACTCACGTTAGAAGGCTCTCTCAGTGGATTCTGTGTCCTTTTTCTCCCAATCTCCCAGGTTTTGTAAGGTTTCCAATGGCTTCAGATCTTTTCTCTGTGATGTATGGGCGCGACTGCAAGTACGGAGCTCCTTTCTTCTCCGCCATCTTGCCCCCTCCTAACTGTGGATTTTTCATAGATGCCCTTCGTCAGGTTGAAGGAGTTCCCTGCCTTTCTCTTTGTTGAGTGCTTTCATCCTGAAATGGTGTTGGATTTTACAAAATGCTTTTTCTGCAACTATTGAAATTATCTTCTATTAGGTATTAGGTTCCTTGACTTTTGTATGTTGAACCAATCTCGCATTGTTGGGGTAAATCCCACTTGGTCAGGGCTTATAATCCTTTTTATATGATGCTGTATTCAGATCACTGTATTTTGTACCTATTTTTGTATCTACATTCATGAAAGATATTAGTCTGTGTTTTTGTTTTCTTGTGATATCCTTGCCTGGTTTTGTTATAAGTTAATAGTGTTTTAACAGAATGAGTTTGAAAACATTCTTTTCTCTTTAATATGTTTTGGAAAACATTTGTGAAAGACTGTTGCAATTCTTTAAATATTAGGGAGAATTCAAAAGTAAAGCCATCTGGCATGGGCTTGTCTTTGTGTGATGTTTCTTGATTACTGCGTCAATCTCTTTACTTGTTATGTGTCTAATCTGTCTTCCTTTTTTTTTTTTGAGCTGGTTTTAATAGTTTCTGGCTTTTCCTTAAATTTTATTTAAAATATCTCCATATTCATTTACATTAAAGAGGAGCAATACATATATATGTATTCCTGGACAGTTTAATATTAATTTAATATCATGTTATTAATATTTTAATATTAATTTAATATAAATGGTGTCATTTGTTTGCTATTGCTCTATTCAGTGGCATAGCTGGGTATCATATAACTCTAGTTGTTATCGGTAGAAGATATTAACTAATATAATGCATATCTGAATATACATGATGGAATTGGGGGTTATATAGAGACTCCATAGTCATGATTATATAGATAAAAAAGACATACACTTACTCATTTATTCAGAGACTATATGTATATGGGGAAAAATGAGCCAAATAAGGAAATTATTGATTTCTGTAAGACCTGAACAATTTTATTACCCATTCCTAGCTCCTTATAATGTGGTATCATAGCTCTCATAGAATCAATGTTGAGAAAAGCATGTTATGTTATGTTATGTTATGTTATGTTATGTTATGCTATGCTATGCTATGCTATGCTATGTTAGAAAGCATGAGAGGGGTAAAGGGAGAGAAAGAGAATCTTAAGGAGGATCCATGCGCAGTGTAGAGCCCTATGTCGGACTTGTCCCACAGTCTTGGACCTGAGCCAGAATCAAAAGTCAGACACTCAACCGACTGAGCCACCCAGGTACCCTGAAAAAAGTATTTTAAAGTTCATGTATGAGTGTACTTAATTTGCCTTCCTATCCACCAGTGTATTTTTGCCAGAAGTTCATGCTATATGAAACTGAGCCAGCTTGATATACCCAGACATCAGTGTATACCATGTACTTGCTATATTGCTATATTTTAGCTAAATTATTTGTTCATCACTAAGCTTTTCATTTCAAGAATGTTTACTATACAGAAAATAAATGAGTCTACTGTACCATCAAGGACAATGGATGTAACAACACAGTAATCTAAGGAAAAGAAAGCATCCATGTGGTGTATCATACCTTGGAACTTGCCACAAAGATGCCCGAGGGGTTCCTAAAGGAAGTCTTCCACAGAGAGGAGGCTTGCTGACAGCAGTTCACCCTCTTTGTAGCATCAGGGGAATCTGACTACAGAGTTACTGTATCACCTTAGGTAATAGCTTGAGGTGTCTGTGAAAAAGACTTAAATCTGATTAATAATATGCACATGCCTACTACTGTGTATAATCCTTCACAGTCACTCCTTCGATCAAGGGACTCTATATTTCTAAATTGTCTAAGATCTGTAAACTGGAAAATAGTTAATGACTCTCCTTTATGGCAAATACTGTCAAGTTTTTGCCTAGCAGATGTGGGGCTTTCTCATTATACTGATCAATCTTTGGATACTTTAATCTATTTACTGTTACATCAGATATATATTGGCCAAGACGTTCTGAGATAGGTACATTCCTGCTACTTGCATGTGGATGTTCTCACCATGTCCTTGGTAGTTAACAATGGCACTTGGTCTCTGCTAACCCAGGACCCCATTATCCCCACTGAAACTGAGGAGCCCACTTCAATGGCAATATCTCCTACAGTTACATCTGGCTAAAAGCTGAGAACACCCACAGAACTTACCCAAGATGTGAGCAATCCCTTCACTTATGTATTTCTTAACTCTTTACAGAAGAGAGCATCTTCTGGGACTTCTGCAGTCCTTAATAATTTCACTTAGGACACTAATCTATTCATATTCTGGAAGTAAATCTTTGTGTGTCCCTGTGGATTCCTCCGAAATTGGAATATATACATTCCTAAGTCTGGAGCATAACTCTCAACTCTTATTTTCTTTTTTTTTTTTAAATTTTGTAAATATTTTCTTTATTTCTGAGAGAGGGAGAGAGACAGCGTGAACAGGGGAGGGTCAGAGAGAGAGGGAGACACAGAATCTGAAGCAGGCTCCAGGCTCTGAGCTCTCAGCACAGAGCCCAATGCAGGACTCGAACCCACGAACTGCGAGATCATGACCTGAGCTGAAGTCAGACGCTTACCCGACTGAGCCACCCAGGCGCCCCTCAACTTTTATTTTCATTGGGCTATACAGTTAGTTCGTTGTCTTCGGTTGTCTTTCCCCCTTGCAAGCAGCAGTTTACCCTGACCTTTGCATGGTTTTTATTTTCTTTCTGGCTCTTGATAAAGTTTGTAAGAGAGTGTAAATAAAGAGCAATATCTGAATCCTTGCATATCTAGATGTATATTTTATTTTTGCCCTCAATTTTTGTTAATGTTGTACCATGCTATTAAGTTCTATTAAGTTAATATAATAAAGTACTAAATTAATATTTCCTCATAATTCCTGGTTTTTTTTACAATCCAGTATTATTGGAAAATATCTAATATAAGTGAGATTCTTGTTTTTGATTGATTAGCTTTTTTTACTGTCTAGAAATCTTTATAAATAAGTAATTATTTTTAAAATGTAACTTTTCAAGAACTAAGAGGAGGATACATTTTTATGCCAAGTGAGCTCAGTAAGTGTTTAGCATAATTAATGAAAAAAGATAGTTATCAGAGTATAATAGATCTATATGGCTCACAGAGATTCATATGAAGGAATATATGCATATACATATATACACATACACACACACAAACATTATATGTATATATTTAGAGATAGGCAGAGACAAAGAAACAGGGAGCAGGAATTGACAGAAGTATGGGAAAAATACATGAAGATATAAACTAGGTTATTAACTTAAGTCCTGAATTATCAGAGGAGCATAATGTATGGGAGTTGATCTGGGGAGTATAGGGTTAGCTGGAAAACAAAGAAAAAATAATGTAAGAAATAAGATTGGAGACATCATCAGAAGCCTGATCATAAATAGTGTTTTAAGCCATTATAAGAATTTTAAGTGCAAGGGGAATTCACCAAAGCATGTCAAGATGGGAGTAACACATTTAGATGTGTACTTAAATAAATTATGCTGGGTATGCAGAGAAGTTGATAGTATATTCAGGGAGAGGAGAATGGAGTGTATTAAGATAAAACATGAAAAATCATAGAGTTTGGAGGAGCAAAATAGAAATAAAAACAAGTAATATATTTCAGAAAGCAAAAATTAATAGACTAGACCTGGGAGGTACCTGGGAGGCTCAGTAGGTTAAGCATCTGACTTTGGCTCAGGTCACAATCTTGCAGTTTGTGAGTCTGAGCCCTACATTGGGCTCTGTGCTGACAGCTCAGAGCCTGCAGCCTGCTTCGGATTCTGTCTCCCTCTTTGCCCCTCCGCTGCTTGTGTTCTGTCTCTGTCTCTCTCAAAAATAAATAAAAACATTAAAAAAGTAATAGACTAGACCTGGAATATACCAAATATAGAGAATAAATGAAGGTGGTAATAGCAGTTACTACAGGTTGTTAATGTGAAACATAGGACTAAGTAGGGTGGATACAAAAATAATGTCCTATAGGTTTGAAGGATGATAACTAGGGCCAGTTATATGGAAGAAAATTGCAAATGAAATTTTGAGTTACCTTAATTTTGTGTTAGCTGTTAGAAACCCAAGTTTTAGAAGTCATATCTGGGACTAGGGGTGATCAGTTACTTTTCTGAAAATAGTGATGTCTAAATTGTGACAGAAAGGATACATAAGAGTTAGTCAAATAAAATTATGCCTTAGTCTGACATTGTGGACTACTTGTAAACAGCTTCCTCCATTATTTTTAGGCTTATCTCCAAATAGTCATTGCTCTGATCTCTCTGTTCTATCAATATTGATTTATTCACTCTTCTTTCAGAATGAATTGCTATGTGCTACATCCACCCACATTTAATTTGCCATTTTAATGAGAATATTAATAAATCATTCACTGAGATGGGTTGATATTAGTCATTTATTTATATATTTATTATTAATCTCTACTTTATATAAAATAGAGGTATGACTATATTCCCTCTATAAAACAACAATTTCTAATACCTTCTGTACAGTATGTAAGAATGTGATTTATCAATATTTTAAGTTGTAAAATGAGATTACAGATATGAACTTCTGATTTGGAATTCCACGGGTATATTGTTAAATTTTTTTAATGTTACATTGCAGAATTCAAAATAAAACACATCTAAGTCTCTGTAGCTTGTGTTTTAAAATCCATACACATCACTCTTTGTTAATGTTAGTTCTAGATACTTATCACATAAGTTTACAGATAAAGTTTGTTAAATTAGGGAGGAAATACATACATCAAAATACACAGGTCATATAGTATTAAAATGTAATTCTTCCATGATGGAGGTAGCAAGCACCATCTGTATTTTGCTGACAAATTTCTAGCATCCTGCTTTAACCAAAGGATGATGCAATGCATTTCAGTAAACTAAAGGGTAGTCTGCTTATGTGAAATGTAAGAGTGTGGAGAATGTCTTCATTTTCTTATATGTAACCAGTTGTGGCTTGTTTCTTTCATCATCCTTTATGCAGTGATAAAGGTGGCTGTCTGACTGAAACTCTCCTCAATTGAAGTCTTAATATTTTTTCATTTTTATCAAATGTTGATTATTTCATAGTTTTCAGTTATCTTTTATAATTCCCTGCATTGTCATTTAATTTTCTGAACATATTTAAATACAGTTCAAATTCAAAGTTCTTATATGATAAGCACAGAGCCCAATGTGGGGCTTAAACTCAGGAACCATGAGACCATGACCTGAGCTGAAATCAAGAGTTGGATGCTTAACTGACTGAGCCACCAAAAGGCACCAAAAGACATTTTATGTTAACCTACCTACCTTTGCTCTGTGTAACACAGACTCTCCTCTGTGTCATGTGGACTTTGCCATCCCTTGCAACAACCAGGGAGCTCAGTGGGTGGGTCTGAGGTGGTGGATGCTGGCCCTGGAAAGTTGTGCTCATGCATGAGACCATTTCTTGTAAACACCCATAGGTCATGGCTGCTCTCTACTTCTATAGAGATCCTGAGGATATTGAAAAGGAAGAGTAGGCTGCTGCTGAAAATTCTGTAACCAAGGAGGAATTTCAGGGTGACAGCTGCAGCTTCTGATTTCACCACCACCAACATGACGTCACAGACTGGTGTGGAGGCGTGCAGGTGCCCTCTGTGCCAGTTCAGTCCCCTACTGAAACTGGATTGCTCAACCTGCCGCTGAGAACTGGTCTGCAGCAACCTCTGTTCAGGCCACTGAATGGGTAGGAACAACCACTGAGTGTCTTAGGCTGCTCTTCTGCAGGGTCAAACAAAATGGAAATAAGATTGATGGAAAATAAACAGTTTCTAAAACAACAACAACAACAAAACTTCGTTCAGGAGCCACTTCACCTTCTTGAAGAGAAGCCCCCCAGACACCAGTGAACTCCCAGCACCCTCCCACTTTTAAAATATGTATTAGATTTAATTTTCTAAAATGATTTCCAAAAGTTGTGGTTTAATTTCTCAAGATATTATATAATGTTATATAATAAATTGGTTATCATGTTGTGTTACTTGGAACATACAAAATGACTGATGTAGTAAACCATACAGACAAATACTGACAGATGAGTGTGCAGTTGTCCCTCACTTCTGTGACTTCAACCACAGCAGATCAATTAAACTTAAATGATATAAAATCCATCTCTGTCTCTCTCTATCCCTGTCTCTGTCTCTGTCTCTCCTTTTCTCTCTCTCTCTCTCTCTCTCTCTCTGTCTCACACACACACACACACACACACACACACACAAATTGAAAAGAAACTCTATTTCTAGGTAAATATTCTGATATAAACTGTGACCTCTGATGTTCAGTGTCCATAGTAAAAGCATTATTATCTTGGTAAATGGCCATTCAGATAGACTATAATAGCCTAAATTTATCCTATTTTTTTGAGCATGTAAGTAAGTTTTAGTCCTAAAATATTATCATAAGTGGTAAATGTAAATCCATATGTTCCCTTTATTGGCAGGGTATGCCATCTGACTTCCCCATATACTATCTTCTCCTTCAGTATGCCAGCTGCATTCCCACCGTACGGTCATTTCACTGTTAATTCTTGCCTCCAAAGTCCATAGAGATAAATACCTCACCTCTTTCTAGTCATAGCTCAACTATTATCTTCCATAGGGACTATATGAAGATAGCCACTTCACTAATTTCAACATTTATTTAAACAACAATTGCATGACAGAGAAATAATTAAGATAATGTTGTAATGTTTCATTTGAGAGATAGTATGAGCTTGGCCCAACTCACTGGTAGTCATGATGGATATAAAGGGACATATAAGAGAAATGTTAAGGTGTGCACAACTCAGATCTTAGTGAAAAATTGAGTTCAGAGAACCGAACAAGAAGATTTCTAAATTCACACCCTTATTTCCAGTTTTTGTCGTTAAATTGATGGTATTAATAGCAAAAGAAATAAGTTTCAGAGAAAATTAATATAAGTGGGAAATTTTTCATGGTCCAAGTTTAATCTGTTAAAATAATATTTGACTATCATATATTCTTCTAAATAAACATTCTTAACATTTTTCCTTTTTTAAGAAGTTTCACTGTTATTGATGTAGTTCAAGTTATACATCTATTTATATATGTATCTAATCACTAGTGACTCAGTAGTAAAGTTTAAATAAGACTGTATTGGAGTGCCTAGATGTCTCAGTCAGGTGAGCGTCTGACTCTTGATTTCAGCTCAGGTCATGATCTCACAGTTTTTGAGATCAAGCCTTGTGTTGGGTTTTGCACTATCTTGGGATTTTCTCTCGCTCTCCCTGTCACTCCCCTGCTTGCACTTTCGCTCTCAAGGTAAATAAATAAAAACCAAACAAAACAGTAGAATAAACTGAATCTTATATATGTCTGGGGGAAAATGTAAATTATATTGTAAAAATAATGAAATTTAAATGTGTCATGGTTTTCATATGCTCAGAAAATTGATGATCTAATATTACTATACCACAATTTTGTAATATACAACAAATTAGTGTAATTATCTCAGAAAGTATATCCTCATATCAGTCAATTTCCCAGGTGGAAATTGTTGGCACATTCACATTTACATAACTTGAAAAGCGTATAATAAAGGGTAATATTTCGGGGGAGTAGGCACAGCATAGTGAAAACATAAGGGATAATGCAGTAGCCTGGGGATTAACATTAAGAGAGATGTAATTCTCCCAAAGAGAGGGAGAAGGTTACCAAACCCGAAGGGCGAGAACCTTCAGAGGACTATTTAATAACTTTCAGATGAGGGACACAGCCAAACCCATGTGATCCTGCAGGAGAAAGATAAGAATGTATCCCGCATTCACTTCCCTGTTCTCATCTCTTTGCAGATTTACCTTTAATCAAACCAAGAAGCCACAGGACAAAGACAACTATTTATACAGCTTATATAGATCACTTTCACAGGACACTGAGCAGAGAGAAACTTCTAGAGTGAATACGAGAGGATACAGGAAGATAGCCAGTATAATATTTTTTGAAGTGTGGTAACTATTTGCCAATATAAATATATTAACAAATGTTCCCCAAGTCAGGAAACTGTAGCCCTGTGATGGTATTATTATAACATAAACTTGCACATACAACTGTATTTCTCAAATATTCTATAATTCTCAAAAGCAAACATCAATTAATGCATGTATATTTTCAACATTATATAATATGGTGCACTATTATAATATAGTGCATTTTGTGCATTAAAATATTTTCAGTGAAAATTGTGTATATTTCTAAAATGAAACCAACGTAGTTTTTGAGTCACAACAGCATCAGAATTTTGGTGAAAATATCCAATGCCTATATTTTCCTTCAAAAAAACTTACTAAAATACAATAAAAGAAAGAGAATTTTATTTTCATTTTTTGAAATATATATTTTCACACATTAATTTCACATATTTAGTTCATGTGAAAAAAGTTAAAGTTCTTTTGTTAACTAGCCAAGACAAAATCTTATGATTATAGTATGGAAATGTTATTTGGAAAGAAGAAACATTTTGCATCTATTAAGTAGTATTAAACAGCAAAGTGTTTCAAAGTTGCTTTAACAGAGAAGAATACAATACACATCATAACAGAATAAGAGAGAAAGGGACGTGGGTCCTACTTTACAACCATGGTGCTAAAGTTATGCTTATTGATTGCATAGTTTTTATTATCATTCCTACTATTGGTAGCCTATATGTTGCAGCTATTGGAATTTAAATTATCAACTACAAAAGAATGTTTGCTTTTACTCTAGCCCCAACTTAGAAATCATAAATTCAAATAAACAGTACAACAAAAATTCAAAGACTTTGTTTTCTGACTTCCATCACTCTCCCAGCATGTTTTTTATATAGCATCATTCTCATTGTTACAACACGGACTCTCCCAGTGTAATTTCCACAATGTCCAATTTCATGTTCCTTTGCCTCCCATGACCATATTCCATGGTGGATAATGTTACACATTTGATTGTATATGTATAGATTCTATACCATTTTGAGTCTAAGCATGGTTCGTTAGGAGTTCAAGAGAAAATCCATCACAAAATTATTTATATCCCCCACCTATTTATGGTTTCTAATTACAACGATCTATAGAGCCACTGGCCAGAACCCTTTGTTTAGCCTTATTCTTTTCTTCTGTACTTTCAGATTTTTTCTGTCTTTAAAACTCTCATCGATAGACTAGTCCTTTCCTTCACTCTTAGGAAGTTATCTTGCTTACTAGTCACAGAAATACAAAATAAAATAATTAAAATAAAATAAAATAAAAAACAAAAAAAACAAAATAAAATACTATCAGATACAATTTACTTTTCTTTCCCCAAAGAACCTTACAGACTTGGTGCATCTGCGTGTATCTTCTCTGCCTCCATCACCTGCAGCTGTAGACGTTGTTCTGTTGAAGCATATGCCTTTCACCCTTCTCAAATTCTCAGCAATATGTATCCATTGACACTTTTTTCTTGCACTCTGTTACCAAATTCCTTCTTATCAGCATCTAAACATCTTCACATAGAGTCCACTTTACACAAGCAAAATCCTCATCTTCAATAGAAATAGCCATATAAAAGCTTTCTCTTAAAAGTAAAAGTTTGTTCAGATCACTTATTCCCTTCCAATTTTCTTGATCTTTTGCTTTCTCTTTTAGGTATATCTGTGAAGACAGTGTAATGATTATTGGCATGAATATTTAATAAACAGTTTTTTAAGTCACAGAGATATGTTGGCCTGCTTCTTACTCCAGAACAATCTAATATACCTGACCTAGTACAGAAATTTATTCCTGGAAATAGAATAGTGTAATAAAAAATGAGTAAATGTATGGCATTGAGTTAAATACCAGCATGCAGACCTCAAGGAAATTGTTTTAGAGGATGGATTCATGAAGATCCGTCTTAGGCAGTAGTACAACATTGATAAAACTGTTGATGGAGATAACTCAGGATGCAGATCATGTACCAACTATACATCTAAAGGAGAAAAGAATGATATATGTTGGTTTCTGGAAGCTTCATTTAATAAGGTAATTCCAATAAGATATGATCTCAGAAAACAAATTGGCTCATTTTTAAGCAGAGAAAAAGGCTAATAGAGGGGATCCAGCAACTTTGAGGTATTGATGGTTTTTCAACTTCAAATACTAAATATACATGTAATGTAAAGTGAAAAATATAATTAGATCTCTGCCTCAATAGGAAGAATTAAGGAGTTGCACTTTTTTGCACAGACCTTAAGGCTCCTCAATGTATTATGACAGTAGTACAAAGAAAATTCTTTCAGATGGAAAAAATGCCTACAGAATATCAACTGCAACCTGGATGATGGAGAAGGCTATTCCTGGTGACAGCACTTCGTCTCTTCCAACCAATCTTAACTCACTATAATCTGACCTTTTTGCTTACTGCTTCTCCAAAACAATCTTCTTCAGGACATTAATATGTTCTTTGTCTTTTTCTCTAACAGAGATCTTTTTGGCTTATTCTCATTGACCTCTTGTCACCGCGGGTAATATTACTTATGTTCTTCTTTTCTTGATATTCTTCTTTTGGTCTCAATGACTCCATATTCTGATTTCCCTCTTAGCTGTGGCCCATTCGTTGTCATTACATATGTTTACCCTTTTATAATTGTTCCATAGTCTATGGGCATTCTGTTCTGGTTCTCTTCAGTCTTTGTTTGCTTTGCTTTCAGTTTTCAAGGTTTCTACCAGTATATCGTCTAGTTCAGAAATTCTTTCCTCAGCCAAGTCCAGTCTACATTTCTGTTACTGTTGTTGTTGTTTTTTTGTTTGTTTTGTTTTGTTTTTTGTTTTTTATCTCTAGTACTTTTGGTATTTTTCTTAGGATTTCCATTTCTGCTTACATTGCCCATCTGTTCTTATATGCTATCTATTTTATGCATCTGATCCTTCAGCATATCAATCATAGGTATTTTAAATTCCCAGTCTGCTCATTTTAACATCTCTGACAATGTCTCGTTCTGATGATTGCTCTGTTTCTTCAAATTCTGTTTTCTGTTTGTGGTATGCCTTCTAATTTTTTCTTGGTAGCCAGATATGATATACTGAGTAAAAGTAGCTTCTGCAAATAGCCCGTTAGTAATGTGGTGGTGAGGGGTTGGGAGAAACAAAGTTTTCTATAGTCCCAAAACAAGGCTCTTTTCATGAGCCAGTGTCTCTGGATTGTGAACTTCACAAGAGTTTCTCAGTTTTTTCCTACCCCTTAGGTAAGACAAAATCGCTAGAATAAGCTAAAGTTGGATATTTTCAAGGTAGAAGGCAAAAGCAGGCTGGAGTTGGGTATTTATTTCTCTTCCCTCAGGTAAATTAGATTCAGATAATACACAACAGGTTAGGCTCTAGCTGCCTAATTTCCCCTAAGGGCCAACCTTGTTAAGAAGGAAAGAATGTTCTGGCCTATTTCAAAGTGGTTCTTTTTCCCTACCTCCTGTCGAAAGGAAGTACAGGTTTTTGGGGGTTTTCCCCATAGTATATACTGTGGGGATCTGGCCAGCCCCCTAGAGGTAAATCTCACAGTGTCTGGGGATTCTTTTTTGATTGGATTCCCTGGAGTTTTTAACTCTCAGAGTTGTCCTCACGGAGTCTCCAGCAACTGATGATTAGACTTGGGGTTTTCCTCCCTGAGCTGGTTCCAGCAGCAGTTTTCACTCCCAGATTCTCAGTTCAGGTAAGACTTGACTCCCAGACAGTAGTTTGCACTGTGTCTTCCTCTCTCTTATGAAACTAGGAAGTTTTGTTCGTTTTTCATTTTGTTCAGCTTTTTACTTATTAGGATGCAGGGTGACTTCTATGTACCTCTCAGCTGAACCAAAGCGCGCCAATTTACTGTGCGGTTTCTTCTCTTGTTCTCACAAATATCAGCGATCTCATTTTCCTGCTCTAGGTCTTCTTCTTCTCCACAATTGACTCTTCATTGTCACATATTTGTGTTTACTGAAAGCTCCCCCAGATCTATCTTTCTGGTTCAGATCATTCCTTGAACTTATGAACTATTAACCTTACTGTCTTTTGTATATTATTTTTGAATTACCAAAAATGAATAAAAGCCTCTGGTCATAAATAGGTGTTCAGTGGGTAGTAAAATATGATATTTGCAAATGCACCCTGTACACAACAAAAGTTATTTATATAAAATTAAATGAAATTGTTAATAAAATATACGTCAAAAATTATCTTGAGAATTTAGCATGTGGTATGTATATAAAACTTAACTAATTGAGAAAAGATATAAAATGTATAAGCACTTCACTCTGACAATGAATGTATGCTAAGTATTGTGGTTGTATTGGGGAAAATTTGCAAATAATGGTAAATATTGAAGCAATACCTTGAATGCATATACGTTCATTAAGAGAATTCACAAATGTATGGGTACTTACTATCAATGAAATATAGTGGTACATAAGAATTTGGAGGAGTAATGAACATTATTGCTATTCAATGGCCATATTCAGGAGTATATTCCTGCTTTTTGCTAATAGATATCATCTAGGAGAAAGGTGAATTCATATTTGAACTCACACTATGCAGAGTCCTTAGACACTGTCATTATCATTACCACTAAAAACAGCAGTAAGTTGATTATATGGGTGTATTAACTGGTTAGTGCAGATCTTAAAACTTAATCAAGCATACAATTCAAGAAATATGAAATATGTAGAGGGCAATTGTATCTCATCATGCTAAGGAGATGTATTTTCTGTGTGTCAGATGAAAGAATCAAATATACTACTTAAACTGAGATTATGAAAAATGAAATGTTCTGCAAAAGTAATTTTTATAGATCACAAATTTTTTTCTCTTGACATGCTACAAGTTTGAAAAAAAATACCAGGTAGAATATTTTAGTGCCGTATTTTTAAAAGTAGAGACACTTTTCGGGGCACCTGGGTGGCTTAGTCGGTTAAGCGTCCGACTTTCGCTTAGGTCATGATCTCGCGGTTTGTGGTTCGGGCCCCGCGTCGGGCTCTGTGCTGACTGCCAGCTCAGAGCCTGGAGCCTGTTTCAGAGTCTGTGTCTCCCTCTCTCTCTGACCCTCCCCTGCTCACGCTGTCTCTCTCTCTCTCCTAGAAATAAATAAAACATTAAAAAAATAAAAGTAGAGACACTTTTGCCTGCCTCAGTAGGATAAATTGAATATGATATACTTTTTCATGATGGCTCAAGGTCATATCAATAAATATTAACTTGAGTTATGGCAATGCAGTGATGTTCATTGGTGCTAATAAGGTGCACAGAGTTTTTGTACTTTTTGTTTTCGTGGCAATCTATAGATTCAAACTGTTTTCCTTTTTAAACAATAGTGGAAATACCTTTTTCCTGCTCCTTTGGATTTGGTCATGCTTTCTAAAAGCAGCTAGTCCTCTCTCCCTGCCTTTTATATAATACCTGCTTTCCTTTATTTTTTTAATTTAAAAATAGTTTTTAACATTGAATGTATTTATTTTGAAAGAGGCAGAGCAAGTGGGGGAGTGGCAGACAGAGAGAGGAAGAGAGAGAGAATCCCAAGCAGGCTGTGCACTAGGCACTGCTGGACCCCGGACACAGGGCTCGAACTCATAAAACCGTGAGATCATGACCCTAGTCAAAACCAGGAGTCAGATGCTTAACCAACTGAGCCACCCAGGCACTCCTATAATACCTACCTGCTTTCTTACTGGACTTCTAATGTAAAGATAAAAGTGCATTTTGTTCAAAGAAAATAACTATGTTACTTAAAATTCTAATTAATATAGCAAGCGACCTTATTTTTAAAGTTTATTTTATTTATTTGAGAGAGAGACAGTGTGTGTGAGATAGGGGCAGAGAAAAAGGGAGAGAGAGAATCCTAAGCAGGGCTGGACCCCAGGAGCTATGAGATCATGACCTGAGCTGAAATCAAGTCTGACGCTTTACCAACTGAGCCAACCAGGTGCCCCTGAGCAAGTGACCTTTGAAAGAACTCATTTATGTAAATTATAAGAGAGTTGATTTTTCCCCCTGCGATTTAAAAAAACTTATCTATATAGGCTCTTTGTATTATTTCTACCTGTGAATTGTTAAGAGAAGTGACAACCAGGTTGTAAGCTCTTACTACCTTACTGTTACTGTTAATGCTGGTCACATGCAGTGCTATTTGGTAATAGTAGTGTTACCCAAAGGCACAAGCAAAAATATTTTGTACAGTTTCTTCATGACATTTTAGGTGTAAAATCATATGAACATTTTTTTGACATAATAATAAACTCTAGCTTTGAACTACAATGAATCTACAAAGATTATAATGCTTATAAATGCTTCTGAATAATTTAATATCCAAAATTGCATAAACAAGACTACTTTGCAGCTGAAAAATCTAATTATATGGCTAGTAAATAATTTTTACTTTTTAATCAGAAATGTTATCAAATGTACTACATAAGAGACTGTTTAGTTGTTTTTTTTTTTTTTTTTAGGTTTTTAAATGCTGCTATTTATGTACCTGGTACTTGCACGATAATAGTTAAGTACTAGTAAATCGAATTGTAATGATTAAAGTTGGTGTTATATAAAATGTAGTACCAATTTTGAAATGAGAAATAAACTTTAAAGCCAGAAATCCTTAGGGTATGAAGCAGAAATGGGGGAATAGTTAACACTTTGTTTCCATTCCAAAATTTTACAGTCATGAGACTCAGTACAACTACGTGAAGTTCTTCTTCTTATATAATTCATTGTAGGGCTTGTGAAATTCAACAAGAACATCAATATGGCAGGTGATTTTAAACTTGCAAGTCACTGCACAGCTGAATTTCTGAAGGGTAAAGTCCATGTCTCCTCATATTTAACTTGAAGAATTCGTCAGAGTATCTGACATATATTATATAATCAAAATTTTCTGAAAAAATTAATACATGCCAAGTTCATATGGAATCCAAACCATTGCAAAGCAGAAAAGAAAACTGGAAATTAAATATTATTTTAAAATGTAAAGTAATATCACTCTTCATTCTTCTATGTATTCTTTAGGCTATAAAACAAACAACTCCTGAAACTATTTTGTCATGAATTGTATAGACTGCTCACAATTTTTGACACATACATTAATCTGACATACATTTTTTCATCCCTGTCTTTATCCAGGATGCATTGTTTAGCAGGCTAATGCTTACATAATGATTGCTCAGTTACAAAGATAAACCCTAATCTTATGTAACTGGCTGTCAGGTTAAAAAAAGATAACCTATATGGCACAAGAAGTAATACCTAGAAGTTTTATAAAAGAAAGATAAAAACAAAAGCAGATTACTCATTGCAAATTATGTATTTATATGGAAATGTGAAATGGAATTAATTAGGGAGGATTTGCCTCATTCAAAACCACTGCAATCAGCTGTTTGAAACATTACATTTGGCAAGTATCACTTTAGTTTCAAAAACTCTATTTTTTCTTTTCAAGTTTATGGAACTACTTTGGATTTCTTAAAATCCTTGGGGAAACTTTAATTTTAATTATTAGATTCCTTAATTAGTAAATGCAGTATTAATTCACCAGACATTACTGAGCACCACCCTTACAACAAGCACAGAGTAGAGCTGTGGGGAGACGTTACTATATCATAAATAGTCCCCTACACAAGCAGATTATTTCCTGGTGGAGGGAATAACATGTGGTCTGAAGAGTGTCCTCAAGAGTTGCAGGTTGTGATTGGATAACTTATGTGAGTTCAAGTTCATGGAGTGCTACAGAGGTGGTTTAGCTGAAATTTTGCTGGGTGGGGATTCAGGGAAAACTTTTTAAAGGTGAGCACCATGAGCTGAGTCTTGATTAAGTCCGTTACTACAGTTTGGCCAAGAGTTGCTTGCATTTTAATACTTGAAGGCACTATATGCACATCAAAGTTTAGTAACAGTTAATGTTGTTATAACAAATTTTGATTAGGTATATATTTAAAAATTCTAGATCAATATTTTTAGAAATGAGAAATATAAATCATCTAAAAGTTTGGTAATGGATTATATCATGTGTCTTTATTGAAAGAAATGTTATTTTTTATGCACAAGAATATAGAATGTTTTAGAATTAGACCCTGTTATAATAGAACTTGCTCACTATAGGTAACTTTACTTAACACTAACATTTAAAAATGGTATGGAATGAAACTAATAAAAGATGGTGATTTGGTCTTTCATATCAAGTTAAAAACATAGAAATGAATGCATGTCATTGGGATAAAATATGTTTTTATGAATAAATAAGTATATATTATAATTAAATATAATTTTTATTTTAACTTCTGGCCTAATATTAAAATATAACTTATACAAATGGAAAATCATACATATTCAAGGTTTACCTAATTATTTCAATTGGCTTTTGCAAAGCAGGGTTGTGAAATTACATTCCTTTTTTTTCTAATTGTTTTGTTTAGAGACTCGTGGACTACTTAATGGAAGGATTTTTTTTTGTTATTTTTTAAGTTTACTAATTTATTTTGGGAGTGGGTGGGGAAAAAGAGAGAGAGAATCCCAAGCAGGCTCTATGCTGTCAGTGCAGAGGCTGACAAGGGGCTTGATCTGATGAACCGTGTGGTCATGATCTGAGCCAAATCCAAGGGTCAGATGCTTAACTGACTGAGCAATGTAGGCACCCCCTAGAATGGAAGGATTTCTAAGTTTAGTTTCAACATTTTTTAAGAGAATTTTGCTTTATACAAATGTAATGGACTTCTATTGTTTTGAATACATGTGTTTTTTATATTAAAAGTATTTTTAAAATATGATTAAAATGTTAGTCATTTTATTTCTTAGAAAATAAATTTGTTAAAAATGTATGATAAAGTTTAGTCAATGTGTGTCAATGAATTTATTTAAAAAACTCTAGGAAGCCTGAAAAGTTTGCTTGCTTGCTTTTTATTTTTTCTTCTTCTTTTTTTTAAGTTTATTTATTTCTTACTTGAGAGAGAGAGAAGAGAGCATGAGCGGGAAGGAGCAAAGAGAGAATAAGAGAGAGAATCTGAAGCAGGCTCCACCCTAACACGGGGCTTGATGTCAAATACCCGAGCCAAAATCAAGAGTTGAAAGCTTAATTAACTGAGCCAACCTGGCTCTGAGAAGTTTGATTTCTTTATTATTTTTTAAAATTAAAATTACTAATCTGTATTTTATTAAATTATAAATAAAGCTATAAGTTAGATAGGTTGGTTGACATATTTTTACATGCTCTTGGAATGAACGTATTTTTTAAAGATCTTTCATTTGAGTTAGCTATATTTTATGTTTTTACAAAAAAGCAGAGTATATATTATGAATTGTCTATTTCTAGAGTGTCCATCCACTGTGTTAGGTCAAAATGTCAAAGTAAGATAATAAATTTCATAAACAGGATCACATACTTAATTAAGTACATTTAATCATATGAAGAAATACATTTCTCATTGTAAGTTCATTTGACATTTGAGTATAACATCCCACATTCAAAATAGAAATTTCCCACAATCTTATACACCTTAATATGACCCATTTGAAATTATATTTTAATGGGATATTATTTTAAATATGGTAACCTATATAAAATCACCTGTAACAAAGATTTTCCTTTCTCTCTTTATTTTTCTTTCTAAACGACAAGTAAGAGATTTGTTGTTATATTAGTATGGATTATCAGTTCCTGAGAATTGTCCAAAATTGATGTCATTGTCATCTCATTTGGATGTAATACACTATGAGTAATAAGATAAATAAAAACTTTGGTCATGCCCAGATGAAACCACAGTGATAAAATCCCCTTTCTTTAAACAGTTCGAATCATTCTGAAATTTTAAAAAATATCGTTCTAATAAGATTATTTTTTAGGTACTCTCAGTTTTTGTGAAAAAAAAGTTTTCAGTGCTAGCAATGTACTTTAGTTTGTCTCTGTGTGCTGTGAAGCTGTGGGATAATAGAAGAAAAATGATTTGTTCTATGACTAAAATTTAAGTACCTGGCTAATATTCCATGCTCAGCTGCCAAGAATGTAGCTAACCAAAAAACACAAGAAAAATGGAAAAGTAAATAATTAGTTGCTATTTTTAAACATTTCATGATAACTAAAAATCATTCATGCATGATATCATTAGTTGTATTTAAAGAAAACGACAAGGATAGATGGAATATTCAGTGTGATTCATTTATATGTATATATATAATTACATACACACACACAATCTGGATTGATTATAGAGAGACACTGAAAATGAAAATCCTTATACTATAGTAGTAAATGCTGAAATTCATACCACTATGTGGAAGACTTTTACAAGATTCCCATATAAAAATTGTATAAATTTGTATAAAATTGTATATTGTATAGTATAAAAATACTAAATAATTTTATGTTCCAATTTTAAATTGTATAAAAATACTAAATTTTATAAATTGTATACAAATATAAATTGTATAAAGTACTAAAATTGTATAAAAATACTAAATAGCTTGATGCTCCAGTTTTAAAAAGGGAATCTGAAAAACATAAAGTTAATGATTCAGGGTATCCCACTAAATACCATAAGATTAGAACTAGAATTTATATTTTGTATTCCAATAGCAGATCTCGTTTTATCACACATCATTGGCTTTTTTACAGGAAACGTGTTTTTGTAGAAGAGCGTGAACACCTCTGAGTAGAGTGGGTACTCTACACTCAGCTATGCCACCTATGTTCATATGCATACAACTTGTTTTGAAATTTTTAACAGTTTTATTGAGGTATAATTGATATATAATTAGCGTGCACATGTGTAAAGTGTACAATTTGGCAGGATCTGGCATATGTATTCATCTATGAAAACATCACATTCAAGATAATGACTCATCCCCCAGAAGTTTCCTTTTGTTCCTTTACATCCACATACTGACATCTCTCTGTGCCCCCTTTGATCCTGTCAGCCACTGGTCTGCTTTCTATTACTGTAGATTAGCTCATATTTTCTATAATTTTATATAAATGGAACAACACGATATGTATGGTGTGCTACAGCCTGTACAGTATGCTTTTGTCACTCAGCAAAATGAGTAGAGATTCACTTTTTTGTGTCTGTTCATTCCTTTCTTTGCTGAATGGTGTTCCCTGATAAAGATATACAATGTTTATCTGTTTCCAAGTTGACACATACTTGTGGTGTTTTCCATTTTTGACTGCTACATATAAAACACTTACACTGACATATACTTTTATTTCCAGTTGGAATAGGAGTTGAATAACAGTACATGCTTAACTTAAAGAAGTGCTTTCCAAGGTGGTTCCTCCATTTTATTCTGTACGGCAGTATATGATGATTGCAGTTGCTAATACTAACCAACATTTTTTTTATGTTTACTCTTTGTAGATTTAGCCATTCTGAGAGGTATGGAGTAGTGTTTGATTGTTGAGTTTGGATATTCCTAATAACTAATAGTCTTGAGAATATGCTTATTTGCTGATTAATTGTCTATGTAGTTTTTTAGATGAAATATTTATTTGAATCTTTGTCCATTCTTTGTAAATTAAGCTGTTTTCCTTCCCTTATTGTTGAGTGGTGAGAGTTTTTTGTTTTTGTTTTTAAATTCTGAATTCCCATCTTATACCAGATATATGATTTATAAGTGATTTTTTTTCCCCAAATGTCCTTGTCTTTTCATTACTTGAGCAGTGTCTTGTAAAGAACAGTAGTCTTTAATTTGAATGAAATATAATTTATTAGTATGTTTTTTAATGGTTGTGTTTTTAGTATCATATCTAAGAAATCTGTGTCTAACCTAAATTTACAATGCTTTTGACTTCTTTTTGTCTAGATATTGTAGTCTTTGATGTTTTCCATGTTGTGTACAATCTATGTTGACTTAGTTTTTAAGATGGTGAGCTAATAGTTCCTTATACTGCTTAGTGGTATTTATTAGTGAAGCCATCTGGGCCTGAAGTTTTCTTCTTGGGAAAATTTTTAACTATAAATTTAATTTTTAATTGATATGATACTATTTGTTTAATGTATTTCTTTTTGAGTGAGCTTTGTAGTTTTTATCTTTCAGGAAGTTTATCCATTTTCTCTAAATGATTAAATTTACTCTTATACACTGGTCCATAACATTACATTTACAGATACTTTATTTTATCATTTTTAATGTTTTTTTTTTTCTTTTTGAGGGAGGAAGAGAAAGAGCACAACTGGGGAAAGGACAGAATCTGAGGCAGGTTCCAATCTCTAAGCTGTCAGCACAGAACATGATGTGGAGCTTGAATTCACAAACCTTGAGATCATGACCTGAGCTGAAGTTGGACACTTAACCCAACTGAGCCATCCAGGTGCCACAATTTTATTTTTATTTTTTTAATATTTACTCCTTTTTGAGAAAGAGAGAGACAGAGCATAGTAGGGAAGGGACATAGAGAGAAGGAGGCACAGAATCTGAAGCAGCCTCCAAGCTCTGAGGTGTCAACAAAGAACCCAATGCAGGGCTCTAACTCATGAACTGAGCCAAAATTCGACATTTAACCAGCTGAGCCACCCAGCCACCCCAAACATTTGCAGATATTTGAATACCTGTAAAATCTATATTGATTTAATCTGTGTACATCATGGAGTCGATAATTCATGTCTTCTTCTCTTTTAGTCTTGATCAGTGTGACTAAGATTTATTAATTTAGTTTATATTCAAAGCCTGTACCTTTCCCTGGTTAGGTATGATGACATTCCACTTTCACCCTTATATGCAGTTGCTTTTGAATACCCTAGGCTTTAATGTCTGGCCCCTAAAAGGGGAAAAGAGAAAAATAAGGGGTGAAGATTTAAAGGCCTTTAAATCACCTGGAAAATCCTTTCAGTGGGAATGGGAGGGGCTTGCAAAAATTTGGGGAACATACAACAACAATGGCCATGCACCTCTTTCCTACTGAGGTCAGGAACAGTAGACAGTGTTCAAAGCACAGATCCTCAATATTTGGAAAACAGGGTGTTTTGTTTGTTTTTTTGTTTGTTTGTTTGTTTTGCTCCAGCAATGTGGACAGCTTCCTGCCACACTTGCAGGTAGGAGTTGGGAACGGCTACAGGTCTGAGAGTGAAATTGACAGAAATTAACTACCATTTGCCCTCTAAGCCTTTCCCTAACACTTGGAAGTCTTCAGTAGGCTCCAGAGTTCCAAAATAGTTACATTAGAGGGATTCTTCCATGCAATTACTGTCTGAATGAGGAGACAGTCCTGGGGCTTCTATACTCTACAATCTTCCCAGAAATCCTACTCTAATGTTAGTCAATTTTAAATTGTTTTGTTTTGTTTTGTTTTGTTTTGTTTTTCCTAAAAACTTTAGAATCACAATGAGATTTAAATTTTGATTCTGCCTCTCAGTGGCGCAATAACTATGAACAAGATGTTTATATTAGTGAAACTCCATTTTTTTTCTACTTTTTAACCTATAAAATGGGGTTATTACTATTAATCTGGAATACAAGTATTTATATCAAACAGCTCAGGGGCACCAGGGTGGTTCAATTGGTTGAACGTCCAGCTTTGCCTCAGGTCATGATCTCACGGTTGGTGGGTTCGAGCCCCACATTGGGTTCTGTGCTGACAGCTCAGAGCCTGGAGCCTGTTTCAGATTCTGTGTCTCCCTCTGTTTCTGCCCCTCCTCTGTTCATTCTCTCTTTCTCTCTCTCTCTCTCTCTCTCTCTCAATAATAAATATTTAAAAAATTTTAAAAATTAAAACAATGAAACCCCAGCTGAATAATGTCTTACATATAGTAGACACTAAATTAATGTTAGCTTTTATTATGAGGTTGTTTTTACAAGTTCAAAATACCTTAAATCTTGTGTACCATAAGGTGTTTACAAAATACTGGAGCAAAATCAAACAAAATATAAATACAGAAAAGTGACATAAAAGAGGAGAAAGGGAATTAAAAAGAAAAATATAAAAGCTATTTTAGAACACTGTAAGATGGTTGAAAATAAACAATGCATAAATACCTATATTTATGTTCTTCTTGAAAAATCCTGACACAATTTTCTTTGGATTCTGCTTTTATTTTTAATTACCTAGAGAATGTTCATTTTGTGAAAAAGTTTCTGACCATCAAACAATTAATCATAAAGAAACATATATTCAAACTTGACTAAGTCCCTTGTCAGGGTAAAGAAAAGGTATTCCACTGAGCTTGGGGAATAATTTTCATACTTTTATATCATTGTATTTATAACTTAATTACACTTTGCATACAATTATAAACAAGTCTGTTTCTAAGGGACTATATAGGATTCTATTTATAATAACAGTGTTGAAATGTCTTTAAACGTTAGATTTTTCTACAGAACTGAACGTTCTACTGATTTGAACACATAAATAGCATTGAAATCTGTTTTTAACTTTATACACTGTCACCAGTAACATAAGTAATGGAAGAAATTTGTTTGAATAAGATTTAACTAATATGTTACCTTCATAGATAACTTTGGATAAACCATGGAAAACCCTGTGTTTTACTCACAGTAACTTTGCAAAAAATATATGATACATTACTTTTTTTTCTGACTTTGAAATATGATTCACTTGAAAGGAAATAAGTAGATGACATTGTTAGATATTTCTTGAATAACATATTAAGTCTACTGTTACTTCATTAAATCTTTACTACCAATCACTATTATAATTTTCTTTGAATATAAAAAGGGAAGTAATGATATATTTTATATATTTAAACAAATAAACCTTGATAAAAAGTAAATGGATAAAAAATATGTTATTGGGGTGTCTGGATGGCTCAGTCATTTAAAAATCCGACTCTTGATTTCAGCTCAGGTCACAATCTCACAATTATGAGGTCATGCGTCTTGTTGGGCTCCACACAGGGCATGAAGACTGCTTATGATTCCCTCTCTCCCTCTGCCCACCCCTACCCTCTCTCCCTCAAAAAATAGCAAACTATATATAAATATATTAATAATATTTATTACTAATATCTTTAAAATTATTCTCAAGAGAAATGGGATATGTCATATTATGATATATGACTTATTTCCTCAAATTAACATGAATATACTTTTATAAACTAAGTAATTAGCAATTATCAGCTTATATTTCTTTAAGGACATGAAGGATATGAACATTAGTGATAATTCCATCGTGAATAGGAAAACAGAATTCTGTATGGGAAGAGTGTAAGCTAAATATATATCACCAATAATTTTTCACTTTTAGGAAAAAAATACTCTCTAATCTCAGTTTTTGAATGTAATTATGTGAAAATAAACTTTTTTGAGGTTTATCTCTTCTAGATGAATTATTAAAAAGCAAAAATGTTTCAATAAATCAGGAGTGAAAGATCTGAATTTATAATCCTTCCTCTCCCCCCCCCCACCATTTTTGTCTTTTTGGTTTTGTTTGTATAAATTCTATAAATATGCTTTCAAGTTATTGATTATTTATCCTGTGAATCTAGTCTGTTCTTCAGCCCATTACAAGAGTACTTCATTTCTGATACTGTCTTTCCTAGTATTTGCTTTTTCTACATATCTCACTTTTCTCCTGAAATCCATCGTTAGTTACATGTATTATTCACTTTTTCCACTTCATTTTAAAACATTTTTATAATAGTTTTATTTAGTTCCTTGTTTGAAGATTCCTACCTGTTAAGCCATCTTTCAATTTTTTTTCTTTACTATTTCCACTCTTATACATAGTTTATGATTACTTTGATGCACGTCTTATAATTTTTACTATATACTTGACATTTTAGCTAAAATCACAGTAGAGGTTTAAGGAAATAATATTTACCCCAGAAAGGGACACAATCTTTTTTTGTTCATCAAGAAAATTGTGTGAAGAACTGAGGAGTCAATATAATATTTAATAAAATTGGGTGTGGAATTTGTTACATCTTTGGTATTTTCAGGTCATCATCCATTGGCTTCAAATATTTTGATGTTGGTATCAAAACTTCTGCTCCAGAGAGAGCCACAGAATTTTTTAAGTTTTATAACCTGTTTCCCAACGTTCTGAAACATTTGAGTGTTCTTTCTGCTTACAGCCTGTTTGCCAGCTTTTTCTAGCACCAGGAAATTTTCTTTGCCCTCAAAGGCAAACCAATCTCTGGTTATATGTACTCTTCACATACGATCTGTCTTCTCTGTTGTCCCCATGTAACCTTCAGTGTGCTGCAGCAGGGTACTCAGTGAATATCTGGGATGCCCCAACTTTCAAAAATCCCACACTACTTTCAGCATTGGTTAAGGAAGGCACTAGATGCTTTAGGGAACTCTTTCTAAAATTTTCTCTGTTCTCAGCCTTCTGTATACCAACCAATATACTAGTTGGATTTGGTACTTTTCTTCTTTTTGTGGGACAATAGAAAATATAATTTTGTAGCTGATCAAGCTTATTATTATCAGGGTTGAAGCAACAGTGCCTTGTAATATCTACATTTTAAACAGAATTTGAAGTTCTAATGCCTTCAATTTTAGCTGTCTTTTTGTAAATTAATAAATTTAAATTGTTTATTGAGAACACAAGTATTTTATTTTTTCAATTAATATGTATAGACCAGAGTAGAACTTTTATATCAGCATATATTTATTTACCCTAAAACTGTTCATTTATTTCTATTTACTCAGTCTATACTGTGTGAGCTTTGGTTAGTGTCTAGGAATTATTTCTCTCTACTTTAAAAAAAACTTTCAGTGTTAAGCATATAGTAAAAAGATTAGTGAATACTTATTACTGAATAACTCTAAAGTATAATTTTAACTTGCTAACTTTTTAATCCTTTTCAATATTCAAATATGATCACCTTTAAAAATAACGTACTTTAGGGAACCTGGGTGACTTCATTAAGTGTCAGATTTCAGCTCTGGTCATGATCTCATGGTACTGAGTTCAAGCCTTGAATTGAGCTCTCTGCTGTCTGTGGTGCAGAGCCTGCTTCAGATCCCCTGTCCCCTTCTCTCTGGGCCCTTACCTTGCTCATGCTCACTCCCTCTCTCTCACTCAAAAATAAACAAACATTAGAAAATTTTTAAAAATTACTTTAGTTTTGGATTTATTCCACAATGCTTTTCTTTATTTTTTAGGTATAGAGAATATAATGTACGTAATTATCTCATTTTAAATATTTATCTTTTATCACAAATACAATTTTAAAATTACCTCTAGGCCTATGAAGACATGAAATTGAAAACTTATGCTGTAAGCAATCTGGATACTTTTCTTAAATTTTGACCCATTATTGTTAGCAGTTTTCCCTCTAGTATAGACAGGAGCTATATTTCAGTTTTCTGAGTTAGGGACAATAGCTGTTCTTTGCTTCTCTAAAGCAAAAAAATAAAATTATTTACTCAAATTGTTTCAAAGAGTTGTGGTATAGAATCTTTCAGAATATAAAGTATGACCATGTGGCAAATTTGTTTCATTAACAAATTTATTTTCATTAGTTCTAATTCTTCACCTAATCAGAAGTAGAAACTCTTAGCAGTCTCCACTATATTTTAGTGGCCTTGACATCTCTGTATTTAGATGGGCCTGTTTACCTTGAGAATGTAATGGGAAATAAAAAGCATGTGTAGTACTTGACTTACACTATCGATGTCTGTGTTTTCTTTGGCATTTCAGGTGATCGACACAAGTTGTATTGTTTGGCTGTTTAATTTAAAGAAATCATAGTTTACATATGTTGAATAAACTGCTAGCAAAGACCCACAGCTAAAACGTAAAGATCTCTACCAGATTTTTCTTTATTCTTTCTTTTTTTTATATTTTTTAACTTTTAATTTTTTTTATTTGTATTTAAATCCAAGTTAGTTAACATATAGTGTAATAATGGTTTCAGGAGTAGAATTCAGTGATTCATCACTTAAATATAACATCCAGTGCTAATCCCAAATGCCCTCGTTAATGCCCGTCACCCATTTAACCCATTATCTCACCCGGCACCATTCCAGCAACCCTCAGCTTGTTCTCTGTATTTAAGAGTCTCTTGTGGTTTGCCTTCCTGTTTGTTTTTATCTTATCTTTCCTTCCCTTCTCCTGCATCACTTTGTTTCTTAAATTCCACAAATAAGTGAAATTATATGATAATTTGTCTTTCTCCAACTTATTTCACTTATCAGACTGTTTTACACAGGTCTGTTTTATACAGATTACTACCCAGAAATCACTGAAAAATTAATTACTATTTATGTTTACAAAATGACATCAAAGATTAAATTTTGTTAACCTTAAAAAATAAGAAATAAAAATGTTTAAAAATAAGACTAATAGAATGGAGAAAAGTATTAACTCATTTGCTTTTAAAATTAGAAGAATATATTTCTAGAGCACTAAAGAACTCTCAAAATGGGAACATTTTTATTCTTCTGAACTTTTTTGTACTAGAAATTTTAGTGCTAATGCTGTCAACTTTAAAAGCAAGGTCAAATTTGATGCAATTTGCAGTGAATGTGCTACTCACTTTAAAATAGTTTAAGAAAGGAGTATATAGCTGATGACTGCAATCTATAACACAATTGATTTTTGTAACATTTTTTGTGCACTTAACTGTTCAATTTTGTGATTTGGTCATTTATCACCTAAATCCAGCTTTTGAGACAAAAGTGATAATTTTTCATTATGTAACTCAACATTTCATTGCCTTGAAGACAGTTATAAGAGGTGAAATTTAATTTTCTTAATTATGTATTTTGGGAGAAAGTCTATAAATCAAGTGAATTTGTCAGATTTTTTCCCATGAATTTATTTTATACAGATACAAAATGACATTATTACCAACATTTAAAAAATACACTAAATATTCCTTTAAATTCCTAATTCTTGTTTTGGTTTTTGATTGTTTTTCCTTTCCTTCCCCCTCCCACTTCCCCACAGGTAACCATCAGTTTGTTCTCTGTAGTTAAGAGTCTGTTTCTTGGTTTGTCTCTCTCTCTCTCTCTTTTTTTTTTCCTTTGCTCATGTTTTATTTCTTTTTTCCCCATATGTTTTATTCTTAAATTCCACATATGAGTGAGATCATATTGTATTTGTCTCTCTGACTGACTTATTTTGCTTAGCTCAAGCTCTACTCATGTTGTTGCAAATGGCAAGATTTCATTCTTTTTTTACGACTGAATAATATTTTATTGTGTATATTATATACCATGTCTACCGATTCATTTATCAATGGACACTTGAGCTGCTTACATGGTTTGATTATTATAAATAATGTTACAATAAACATAGGGGTGCATGTGTCCCCTCAAATTAGTGGTATTTTAGGATTTTTGTGTGTGTGTGTGGAGGGGTATAAATACCCAGTAGTGTGAGTGCTGGATTGTAGGATAGTTCTGTTTTAAATTTTTTGAGGAACCCCCATACATTTTTCCACAATGGCTGGACCAGTTTTCATTCCCACGAACAGTATTCCTTTTTCCCTACAACCTTGTTAACTCTTGTTTCTTGTGTTTTATATTGTAGCCATTCAGACAAGTATGAAGTGATATCTCATTGTAGCTTTGGTTTGCATTCCCCTGATGATGAGTGATGTTGAATATGTGTTCATGTGTCTGTTGTCCATCTGGATGTCTTTATTGGAGAAACATCTGTTCATGTCTTCTGCCTATTTTTAACTTGGATTATTTGTTTTCTGGATATTAAGTTGTATCTATTCTTTACATATTTGGATACTAACCCTTTATCAGATATGTCATTTTCAAATATCTTCTCCCATTGTGGGTTGCCTTTTAGTTTTGTTGATTGTTTCCTTCAATGTGCAAAAATGTTTTATTTTGATGTACTCCCCATAGTTTATTTTTGCTTCTATTTCTCTTGCCTCAGGAGACATATCTAGAAAAATGTTGCTAAGACCAGTGTAAGAGAAATTACTGCCTGTGCTCTATTCAAAGGTTTTTTTATGGTTTTAGGTCTCATATTTAGATCTTTAACCCATTTTGATATTTTTTTCTAATTTTTTGAATGTTTATTATTTTTCAGAGAGAAAGCACATGCAGAAGAGGGGCAGAGAGAGAGGTAGACATAGAATCTGAAGCAGGCTCCAGTCTCAGGGCTGTCGGCACAGGGCCCAATGTGGGGCTTGAACTCATGGACCAGGAGATCATGACCTGAGCCAAAGTAAGACACTTTTAACAGACTGAGCCACCCAGGTGCCCCAAACGTACTTTCAATTAATATTTGTGCATGTTGGGAGTGGTCCACTTTTATTCTTTTGTATGTGGCTGTCCAGTTTTCTCAGTGCCGTTTGTTGAAGAGACTGTCTTTTTCTCATTACGTATTTGTTCCTCCTTTGTTGAAGATTAATCGACCTATAATTGTGTGTTTATTTATTTATATTTGGTTTTATTCCGTTGAACTGTGTGTCTATTTTTATTCCAGTGTCCTACTATTTTAATTACTACTGCTTTGAAATATAACTTGAAGTGTGGAGTTGTGATACTTCCAGTTTTGTTTTCTTTTTCAAGATTGCTTTGGCTATTTAGTGGCTCTTTGGTGGTTCCATACATATTTTAGGATGGTTTATTCTGGTTCTGTGAAAAATGCTGTTGGCATTTGGATAGAGGTGGCATTAAATCTGTAGATTGCTTTGGATGGTATAGACATTTTAACAGTATTTATTTTTCCTACACTTGACCATGGAATGTCTTTTCATTTCTTTGTGTCATCTTCAATTTGTTTTATCAGTGTTACATAGTTTTCAGAGTATAGATCTTTCACTTCTTTGATAAAGTTTATTCCTGGATATTTTATTTGTTTGGTATAATTGTAAATAGGATTATTTTCTTGATTTCACTTCCTGCTACTTCATTATTAGTGTGCAAGAATGCAACAAATTTCTGTACATGGATTTTATATCCTGTGACTTTACTAAATTCATTTATCAGTTCTAGTAGTTTTTGGTGGAGTCTTTAGGGTTTTTTATATATAGTATAATATCATCTGCAAATAGTGATTGGATACCTTTCATTTCTTTTTGTTGTTGAAGTGCTGTAGCTAGGACTTCCTATAGAATGTTGCATTTATTCTTGTAGTAAGTTTACAATTTCTCAAGGACAAAGACAATAATCCAAAGATTATAATCACTATAAATGAAGAGATAGGTTATTTTTTGAGAAGTAAAATAAACAGTGTTGTTTAGTGTTTTCTTATGGAAAATAAAACGAAATGAAAAAGTTTCGTGGAAAAATATGACTAAGGAAAGACATTAGCGAGCTGGGTGAGTAGGTTTCTCTTACATGCTTTTCTCCACAACAATTTAGCATCCATCAATAGGGAAAAATATTACCTTTGGGGGGGCTTTGGGATCTAGCATTATGTGCCAAGGGGCTCAGAAGATGTTTTGCCCACTCATGCATTAGGTAATGGGTGTACAGACTTTGGTCCTGACTGTATACACATGAAGCAGCTCTGGCCTCTCTTGGCTATAGTCTAGGAGCTCCTGGAGAATACTGACTGGTGCAACTATCCACGACCAAGAGATTTTTTTTAGGAAGAGTATAGTCCAGTGCAAGAGTTTTAGCTCATTGTTGAAGCAAACAGTCTAAGATTAGGCACATTGGAGAAGGTAAAAACAACTTGACTTTACCTGTCACCCACCCTCCAAGGCAACACAGTTTAGTGACCACAGAGCCTGTTATATTTCCCATTCAGAGTACTCACTCATGAGCGCTTGACTCGAGGCTGGTGACCAGCTGGGAGAAAAGCAACCAAGGTCTGGAACAGAAGATGTCAAAGAGATTGGATCCTGCTAATTCCATTAGGGATTCCATCAGGAGGCCTGCATATGAGCTGCTCCACCTCACCTCCGAATGCTTCAAATGCCTCATAAGGATGTCCAGCACTCTGTGCCTCATCCACACCCTGTCCCATCCTCTAGACAGCTCCCTCTGTTACTCATGATTGCAGCAAGAGCAAGATTTGGCAGATGGCTAGTTAGCACTTGCAGAAAGCCAGCCTCAGTCTGTAGACCAGAAAGAGACCACAAACTTGAGTATTTAGTATTGCCTGTGGTGGAGTGGATGGGAGGAAAGGAGGCTGTCAGCACCCAGCCTAGTGAATTGCAGAATCATGAGAAGGCATATAAACTTAAGAACTCTGACCAAGAGAGGGATGCCTGGATGGCTCAGCTGGTTAAACGGCCGACTTTGGCTCAGGACGTGATCTTAGAGTTTGTGGGTTTGAGCCCCTCATCAGACTCTGTGTTGACAGTTCAGAGCCTGGGGCCTGCTTCCAATTCTGTGTCTCCCTCTCTCTTTGCCCCTCCGCCACTCCTGCTTTGTCTCTCTCTTTCTCTCTCTCTCTCTCAAGAATAAAAAAAAAAAAAGAAATCTGACCAAGAGAAAGCAAATATGGTGCAGGTTTATCCATAGAAGGTCTGAGAAAAGCATCAGAATCACTAACATAGGAATGGAAGATATTTCTCTTCTAAAGTCAGACAGTAGAGACTGGAAGAGGTGATTTGCTACAACAAATGCAAAAACAGCAATACAAAAGTTCAAGGAACATGAAAAATCAAGGAAACATGACACTAGCCAAAGATAACAGAATGTTGTTTATTGCAGCATTCTGCAATAATACTGGTTTATATAATAACCAATATATGCATACAACCTAAGTGTTTTTCACAGATGAATGAATAAAGAAGAGATACGATATTTAACAACAGGATATTATTTAGGTATAAGAAAAGAAGGAACTTTTGCCACTTGTGACAACATAAGTGCATTGTGAAAGCATTATGCTAAGTGAAACAAGTCAGAGAAAGACAAATACTTTATGATCTCACTTTTATGTGGAATCGAAAAAAGCTGAATGCATAGAAACAGAGTACAATAGTGGTTTCTGGGGAATGAAGGAACTGGACAATGGGAAGATGCTTGTCAAAGTGTACACACTTCCAGTTATAAGATAAATTGTGGTTATCTAATATACAGCATGGTGATTATGGTTACCAGTATTTTATATATCCAAAGCTACTAAGAGGGTAGGTTTTAAATGGATCACCACTCTGAAAGAAGTTGTAATTATGTGAGGTGATGGAAGTGTTAACTAACCCTATTTTTGTAATCACTTTGCAATATTAAGTATGCCAAATCTTCACCTTGTACATGTTAAACTTGCATACTGTTAAATGTCAATTATATCTCATTGAAACTGGAAGAAACAAATGTAATTTTTAAATATATATGATAGGGAGGGGAAAAAGGAGAATAACATCATGAATAATTTTTTTGCAATGAAAATATTCAATATGTAACTAGTAGATGAAAGAGTTAAATACTGAAATATAAATAAAACTAAATATGAATAAAACTAAATATTTTTTGAATTACCTATAGGGAAAATTAATAAGGAAAATCAAATATTATACCAATAAAATAGATGAGACATGTCATTAAAATGTATCTTTACATCAGGAATGCCTTCATGAAAGATTTCAGAGTAGAACGTTTTAGAAATCAGTCCTGGCAACAAAAATTCTATGAGTTGTCAAGAACTATGACAATCAAACATCACAGAGCTCCAGAGTATAGTTGAACACTGACTGCATCTAGAGGGGTGCACAATGCAGGAAAAGGTGAGCACATTTTGGTGGATTTTTGCATTTGCAAAGCAGCTACCATCCCTCTTCCCCTAGTTCCATGAGACGCAGCTGAGGGACTGGTAGATTGAATTCCTGATTCCTGTACCTGGTATGGCTTCCTGGTGCCAGGTGGGCATAAGAACTTTGTTTTCCAAGGATTAAGGGGAGTGGGACGTATTTTAATTTGCCTGCTTGGTTCTCTAAGGGACAAGTGCAGGGGCTGGCCATTGTTTAATTTTCAAGGCAATCTGTGAATCACTGGGTGATTGCAGAGATAATGGAACCCTGACCATACAGATAATTAATATAGTCCTTGCAAAAACAGTTTAGACAAGTTGCTAAACAAATGATAAGTGCATACAAGTCCTCCTCCCGCTTCGCCCCCCACACACACTGGCCCATCCCAACAACAAGCAACATCAGCAATCCTGGAGAAGAATAATTTTAAAAGATTTAAATGTTCAACCATATAAATGGAGAAATAAAGAAACTATGCAGTGCTATGTCCTATTGGTTTTCCTATTCACTAATTTTTCCAAAGAAGTGAAAAATAAAGACCTGTAATGTCTGGGAATAAAAATGAAAAACAGAAAAGCAAAATACAAGTATCAAGTATGATCTCATGTGATATGAATGTCATTTAAAGATTCTTCTTGCTACTTTTCCAATAACCTGGGCTTAATCCTCTGCAGTCAAATACAATTTACTGTAGTAATAAATGGCTTAAAATGCTTTATACTTTTGTCCCTATATCATAAATAGATCACATTAATATTTCTAAAATGGTTCTTGAAATCTAAAATTATAGTTTGGTTTTTGAGTCAGAAAATTTGCATATTTCAGTGTCATTAAAATCATTCTACATTTATTGAATATACCACTGCCATTTGATAACTCTGATTTTCTAATAGAGAAAAAAATAAAGCCAAAATAGAAGAAAAATAAGAATAAAGAGGACATTCTGGACTGTAATTTGATATCTGAAGAAGTTTTTTTAGGATGGCAACTTCAAAGGAAGACACACAAGATAGCTAAGACTTTAAACCAGCTGCCAGGGAAATTTCCTAAGTTTAAAAGAGGAATTAAAATGTTTAAGGGACTTGGCTAAAATTTTCAGGTCTCAGACCTATATAGTTTTGATAACTCTTTTCAGAAAAGAAGGAGGAGAAGATGATGACGACAAAGACTGGAGGAGTGAGGAGACTGTGAAAATGGATTAAAATGAATTTTAACCCCCAGGAATTTCCCTGAGTAGATACTCAGTTGTCTGCAGAAAATCAAGATAGTAGCATATAACTCAAAATCTTGTGTGAGGATATTAATATAAAACTTAGTTTATGGATATGTACAGACAGTCTCCATGTTATGATGACTCAACTTACAATTTTTAAAGTTTATGATAGTGCAAAAGCAATATGCATTCAGTATAAACCATCCTCCAAATTTTGAAGTTTTATCTTTTTCCAGGCTGGCAATATGTGGTAGTTATTCTCTTCTGATGTTGGGCAGTGACAGAGCCACAGCTCCCAGTGGCCACACAATCACAAGGATAAAGAACTGGTACACGTAGAAGCATTCTGTACCCATCCAGCCATTCCATTTTTCACTTTTAGGACAGTGTTCAATAAATTACATGATATTCAACACATTATTATAAAAAAGGACTTGTATTAGATTACTGTGCTTAACTGTAAGCTAATGTAAGTGATCTGAGCACATTTGAGGTAGGCTAAGCCATCATGTTCAGTAGGTTAGGTGTATTAAGTACATTTTTAACTCGATATTTTCAACTTACAGTGAGTTTATTGGGCTATAACCCCAGAAAGATCAGTGTGTGTATATGTATTTTGTATGTGTCCATATATATAAAAGACTTGCTACATTATAAATATATGTTTTGATTTTTAAGGTAGTAAAAAAATTTAGTGTTAAGCTGTACCCAGTTTTTTAAACCAAATTCTCAGCCTCATTACTTGAACCAAATTCCAAGAATAACACCTGAATGTAACACTGTCTTACCTCATGTATTCTTATTCAATATTCATATTCACAGAGTCTCAAGCAGTTCTGTCTGTGCAATTTCTTTATCTTTTGTCTTCCACATCCCCATGTTGTTGTTGTTGTTTTGTTGTTGTTGTTGTTGCCTTTGTTCTTAGTGGACCCAAAGCTGATCTTCCTGCTTCCTGCTGTCCAAAATCTCTATCTTAACTGTGTCTGACTCTTCTATCCTTTAGCTTAGGTTAGTATTTTTGAGACTTGACTATAAAAACTTATTTGAAATTTTGAAATGAGCACTGTGGAAATAGCTCCTTGTCTTAAAAGGAAAATATGGGTTTGACTATTTCTCTAAATTTTATAGCAAGTCAAAGCTCACTTGAGTGAAAAACAGTTTCCTTCATAAACAAGGATCTGTTCACCCGTCCATTCGCTTTTCTAAACATGACACTATATTCTTAATATACTGATCATTTTGTTTTCTAAATATGTAAATGTTCTGGCTCTACTTTTTCACACATGGCTATATTCTATAACTAAATTGTGTGCTTCTTCCTTTTTCCCCTTACATTTCATTTGACATTTCCTGTCATCTTTCAGCCCTCAGTTTAAAAGTGTACCCCTGAGGAGCAACTAGATGGCTCAGTCAGTTAGGCGTCCACCTCTCAGGTTTGGCTCAGGGCCAGATCTCATGGTTTGTGAGTTTGAGCCCTGCAGCTGTCATTGAGGAGTTTGCTTGGAATTTTCTCTCTCCTCTCTCTCTCTGCCCCTCCCCTGCTCTCTCTCTTTCAAAATGAATAAATAAACTTTTTTAAAAAAAGTGTACACCTGAAACTAATATAGCACTGTTATTACTATACTGGATTTAAAATAAAAGACTTAATTAACCCTCCCCCCAAAGTATCACAAAAATCTTATTTGATACTCACATAGACCCAATAAAACTGATATTCTATCAATCCTGTTTTACAAGTGAGCAAACTATTGCTCAAGGAAACTTAAGTTCACAAAACTATTGTGTTAACATTGGGACATTTCAAAATGTCTTCCCTTTTAAGAAATGTAACATAATTCATTTAAAAGAAGATTTAGAGTGTTTAAGAAGAATATGATTTTGATGGTAATCCCGGTTGAACACTTAATTTTTTAAGCTATGCACACAGGTAAGAAGAGTTTTCCTTGAATAAAAGTAACCCACTATTTTTCCTAATTTTACGCAGGGAATTATAAGCATTTTACAGAATTTTATCATTCAAGTTTCCATTCAAGTATGATTATTGAAACATAGAATTAAAGTTCAGTTTGTCATTTTTGTCATTTCCCCCAAGACCTCTTTGCACAAAGTACACACATGCAGTGCCCATATTTTTAATTTGGGAAAGTTTATTTAATTAACTAAATAAGCATAAAGAGCTAAATACTTTCATATAAAGTAGTAATGATCCAAATCTTAAGTCATATGTCATCAAAAAATTACTGTTGTAACAAAATTGTAATTGTTCCTTTTATATTTTGCCCGCTCTTGAAACAAAGAAGCCATATGGGTTTTTACACTGGTGGAGAGGACATGTTCATATTGTTTTCTATACTACTACCTTCTAGGAATGCTTTAAAGTGCCATTTATACACTGAGCCTTAAGAAAGATCCTAGATGGGGCGCCTGGGTGGCTCAGTCAGTTAAGCGTCTGATTTCTGCTCAGGTTATCATCTCATGGTTCATGGGTTCGAGCCCTGTATCGGGTTCTGTGCTGACAGCTCAGAGCCTGCAGCCTGTTTCAGATTCTGTGTTTCCCTCTCTCTCTCTGCCCCTCCCCCACTCGTGTCTCAAAAATAGATAAACAAAAATAGCTTAAAAAAAGAGATCATAGACATCATACTGAAAGCTTCATGTCAACCTACTTCTTATAAATATATTTCAACAAGAGTAGTTAATTTATTGCATTTTATTCAATCCAAGTATAGTTTGGTATAATCTGCCAAATTAGAGAAGGTCTCTACATAGAAATACATGTAATTAATGTACTATAATTCTGGAAAGGTCACATTTACTTATCCATTTAATGAATAGTTGTCACGTAATATTATTCAGCCATAAAAAAGGAGGGAAGTCCTGCCATTTGTGAAATTATGGTGCGACGTTATTTATTTCATCCTGCTCTTCGTGCATATTGGCTTTATTATCTTTAGGCTTGTTGTTCAGCTGAAAAGAGGTCACAGCATCAATAATCACAACACCACTGAATTCAAGACAGACAAAGAGTAGGGTTTTTTCACTTATCTTTTTTTGGTTGCAACATTCTTCAAATAAAAAGACTTCTTAATACTCAAGACTAGAATTGTATTACGAGCCCATCCTTAAAATGAAGAATGAGGATGGAGGAGAATGAAATACACATTTCCCACTCTTCTTAGAAATGGCTCATCCTGGGTTTAATGGAGGAGCCCACCTTTATTGACAACATTGTACCAAAGATAATTGTATAAGGATTTACACGCAGGAGGAAGAATATGCAGATTTTGTATAAACACACAGCATCTGATAATTTCTTAAAAACTCAGAAATTGTAAGCAAAGTTAGTAGAACTGCTCAAAAGGAAGACCTAAATTTCATTTGAATTTGACAGGTAGTAGGAATTGTGTCTGGACCAATAACTTTAGCTGCTCTATCTCTAACTCCTGAAATATTTGGTCTTGGTCTTTTGATCTAAATCGGGTGCCTTCTGAATTCCACATCTTTCCTTCCTTACTTTGTATCCCATTAAGTCAATTTCAAACTTGCTGATGTTGGGGAAATTACTCCTGTCTTCCATCTGTAAATTTTATGGAGTTTTAAAAATGTTTGTTTGTGTGACTCTTTAAAAATGTGATCACCTTTATAATCTGCACCATTTAAAATTTTTCTTCATGAAGCACCTGGGTGGCTCAGTCAGTTAAGTGTCCGGCTTCAGCTCGGGTCATGATCTTGCGGTTCCTAGGGTCGAGCCCTGTGTTAGGCTCCATTCTGACAGCCAGCTCAGAGCCTTGAGCCTGTTCTGGATTCTGTGTCTCCCCTGCTCATGCTGTCTCTGTCTCTGTCTCTGTCTCTGTCTCATTAAAACTTTTTTTTTTAATTTTTCTTCATTACTATTATTTTAAGTAGAGAGTTTATTTTATAAGTGGGTTCATAGCTCATTTTTATGAATGTTTTCATCATGTGGTTGTTTTTCTGGCTACACTATTTACATATGTTAATAATATAGTTCTCAAAGAAAAATGTCATGTCACAAAAATAAAGGCCGTGGCTAGTTGATATGTCCATAAAAGCATAGGTATCTTGTGGTTTTTACCATGATATAAGCTGATGCCTATATACTCCCAATAGTACTAGACCTTAGAATAGAAAAAGAGATTCCAAAATAGTTCACTAACTTCAAATATTTTAATGCCACTCATTATGCATGTTTTGACTCAACCTTATTTTTTTGTTGTTACTGTTTATCAGCTTTATCCTATCAGCTGGTTAAATTCAGGGGTTGGGACTCAGCTGACACAGTCCCTCCATCTGGCTCGGAAATGACAGAGGGTCCGGGATGAATATTGAATGGAAGCAGTAGGGTTAGAGAATTGTTCCCAATCCAGCTACGGCAGGAGTGGAGAAAGGATCAGATGTGAATTAGAAGAAAAAAGATACTGAGAAATGATCTAGCTACAGGAAATAAAATATCAATCCACATTAACAGAAATACTGTGAGTTATATGTAGCTCAAATAATAATGGAATTCTGAGATTTTTCTGAAAAGTTTAGAACAAGATAATTTAATTTCCCCATCTTACTTCTGAAACTAAATTTTAAATTGTGATATCTAGTTCATACATTTAATTTTTAAACATTTTATCATTCTTCAAATATCATCAGGACTCTACAAAGCATATAAAGGGTATGTTATATTTAGTTATGTTTATAATTTTAAAAGAACATAAAACATTGTATTCTTTCAAGGATGGAAAAGAGCTATCTGAGTAAATTATGATTTCTCTCCCAAGTAAAGATGAATTGCAAATCATACTATTCATTTTCCTAAGTTTACAAAAAACATGGTCAGCTAATGTGGACATAAGAGTTGGTTTCACAGGACACAGAGGCTAAATTCTAGGAGTAGCTGCTTTCACTGCTTAGTTTTCCAACAACGACTAGTGCTATATTGGGTAGACCAACACCATTGTGGGAAATAATTATGGGCCATACATATCATCAATTTGTGAAGACACTGCTTTGCTTTGCTTTTCATTTGTCCTGCTACAATGGATAGAATGTGCATAGAAGAAAGATTTTTTTAAAGCCATTCTGCAAATATATTAAAGGAATATATTTCATCAAGTGCTAAGATTTACTTAGTCTTTAATACTGTATATTAATTTAGTATTTTTTTAGAATCTCCAAAATTGGGAAATACTGATTGAGAACTGAAAATTTGCTGATTTAGAGAGGAAGTAAGATATTCCCTTACATCACTTTCTCCCTGATTCACCGAAACATCTAGAACACAGCCAGTGAAAGATAGGCATGAACAGATGGTACCTATTTAAAGACTAATGGAAAAATCATAACTTCAAGAAAAAAAGCTTAGAGAAAAAAGCTGGCTGTGGCGGCCTTGGCATTGCCCCTTGTTGTTGGTGATATAGTGTTAATGTAAATGAGGGAAAAGGCCATAGAAACACATAGGTGAAATAATACAACCAACACAATAGTGACTAGGCTTTTAGATTTCTTTCTCTTTTTGTAAATAATGAAATTCTCCTATCCTTCTCCATCTATACCCTGGAGTTCAGTTCATTCAAAAAGATAACAATAGGTTCTATAATAAGTATATTTTAAAGTCATTTCAAGAAGAGATTTATAAATACATACTTTCACTTGCTTTTGCAATGAACTCATTGCAAAGTTATACTAAAACATAATGGCACTGACATAGCATATATTGCATTAACGCTGAACCATATTTCCCTCAGATTTGCATGTAATGTGCTTTTGTCATAATTCCTAGACTTGAAATGTGTCATAATTGGCTATCTCCCAGGACCTCTGGACTCACACATAGTGTGATGAGAATAAGAAAGTATTTAATTAGTCAATAATCACTCAGCTGTCCTTTGTTTCTCTCTCTGTCTCTCTATGTGTGTATATGTGTGTGTGTGTGTGTGTGTGTGTGTGTGTGTGTGTGTGTGTGTACATACACACATTCCAGGGCAACTTAAAAATAAGGGTTAATAATTTGTGCTCAATTTATAATCATACCCTGTGTCAGACCGGAATTTACATCAGATAATGAAATGTGCTTTAAATAGCTTCTCTGTAAGAGAAGCTGAAGGAATAAAGAGGTGCAAAAAGATGAATAGACAAAATGCATTGGGGCATATTTGCTTCCTTGTATGTGATGTGTACAAACCAAGTTGGTTTCATTTTAGGGCATTCTGATATCGATTGCTTTGTGCTGGTAAAGCATACTGTGTTATGCAGTTTTCTGTGGAAATAATCCCTGCCTTAAGGGTTTACAGCTTGAACATTCAGAACTGTCCAGCCAGTACAATTCAGACATATGCAGCTTAGCAAGCTGACTGGTAAAAAAGCTGGCACTGAACTCTTAGTTAAGATCCTGCGTCAGCACCATGGACACAGGCACAAATGAGGATGATCTGTTTTGTCTATGGCATAACCAATGAGCTTGTAAAGACAACTAATAGATTTTTAGAGTTCTCTAATATTTAACACTATTGAATTGAATAAAGGACAGTGAAATTTTAGCAACTCTATTCTTAACATACCTTATATTTGCATAAAATCTAAATTTCAAGTTCCTTTTTTTATTTTTTTTTAATGTTTTATTTATTTCTGAGAGAGAGAGAGACAGACAGACAATGTGAGCCGGAGAGGGTCAGAGAGAGAGGGAGACACAGAATCTGAAGCAGGCTCCAGGCTCTGAGCTAGCTGTCAGCACAGACCCCAACATGGGGCTCGAACCCACGAATAGTGAGATCATGACGTGAGCCGAAGCCAGACGCCCAACCGACTGAGCCACCCAGGCGCCCCTCAAGTTCCTTTTTAAAATGAAATTGATTCTGTGATTATTGAAACATGCTGATGATGTTAAGTCTCCTTCAATACTCTTTTTTTTTTTCGGGCAACATTCTTGGGAGGAAACTTCAAGCATAAAAATATGTAATGGTGAGTTAGAGGGATTTCAAGCAATAGTAAATTTACTTTTATTTTTATTTTTTTTAAGTTCTTATTTCTTTTTGAGAGAGAAAAAGATAGAGCATGAGTGGGGGAGGGGCAGAGGAAAGGGGGGAGACACAGAATCTGAAGTGGGCTCCAGGCTCTGAGGGCTCAAACTCCCTCTGTCAAGGGAGACAGAGTTTCAAAAGGTACAAAATTATATATATCCAGGCACCAGATATTCAAAAATTCTTAAATGGATAACTAAACTCCTACTAAAACATCATATATTAACAATATATTTGGGAAGTAATATAACTATCATCTGTATCAAGAATGCGTGAGATCATTACCTGAGCCTAAGTCAAACGCTTAACTGACTGAACCACCCAGGCAACCCTAAATTAAATACATTTTTAAAGATATGTTTTCTTGAATCAAAGATTATTTAATGAGTTTCAAAAGCATTCGCTGTATACATTCTTAAAAATCTTATCATTAGTATATCTGAATTCTAATGAAGTACAAAATATTTTAATGTAATTAATAAAGTAATAAGAAAGAGCTTTGATTTTTGAATACTAGATATAATAAACATATTTGTATACATAAGGACTCTATTCTGTAGTCCCTGTCCCAACATCTCAAGATACTGTATGAAATAGACCCATTCTGATATGATAATGCAAGATATAAAAAGGAGCAATGCTGAATACATTTACATTGTTTGTACATATGCTTGCTATTTTATATAGATATACCAAGGATACTGAATCTATTCATGCTGATGTCAGGAGTAAACATGCTTACTTAAAATTTAGAAATTATATAGAAACTATATTATGTATACAGTAGTCATATATATTTAAAATTTAGATAGTAAATGTAGCACAATTTTGCTTCTAATTTTATAAAAATCTGTAGTCTATCTGAGGATCTAACTTCTTTTTAAGACTTTTTTGTGTAAAGTTTATTTATTTACTTTGAGAGAGACAGAGAGATAGAGTGTGGGAGGGGGAGAGAAAGGCAGAGAGAGAGAATCCCAAGCAGGCTCTGCACTGTCAGCACAGTGCTTGAACTCAAGACCGTGAGATCATGACCTGAACCCTAAGTCAAGTGTTGGATGCTTAACCAACTGAGCCACTCAGGTGCCCCTACAAAGAAAGATTTTTGTAAAAATGGTATTAAAAATAATATAACCAAATCAGCATAAAATGATTACTTATTAAAGTATGTGAAGTGCAAAATAGATGCAGTTTAGACAAGGTGATTTTTAAAAGGATTTTTAAAAGGATGATCACTTATTCTCTATTAAATTAATAAAAATCATTTTTATAAAATAGGAGTAAAGAAAATTATATATATATATATAAATTTTATATATTATACATTCATGGTAGGAATAGCTCTAATAAAAGCTAAGAGTTTCAAAAGGTACCATATTATGTATATCCAGGCACAAGGTCTTCAAAAATTCTTGAATGAATAACTGAAATCCTACTTAAACTTCAAATAGGAACAATATATTTGAGAAGTAATGTAGCTCTCATCTGTATAAAGAATGCATGCTTGCTCTATCTGTACGATAGCAATGCAAAGTCTGGTTAGCTTCTCTGTTCAGGGTCAAATCAGGATCTCTGTGGCGCTCCCTTCCTCCATTCTCTACCTTTTCATCTTCACCACAGGCATCAGCTGAACCACCACAAGCCTTGGTCTACAAGAGCAAGCATCCCTTCCTGCATGGGGGAAGGTAAAACAGAAGGATTCCTTTTCCAAGGCAGGCTGGCTGCCCAAAGAACTGAGTGAGGAAGAGGCTGAGGCACAAGAGAGTGCATTTCCCCTCATATTTGATGCGACTCTAAATATTGGATATGAAGTCCCCATTCATTGCCCAACTAAAGAAACTTACAACAACAATTGATAGCATTATATTTGCTTTCCTAACTGTGTGTGTGTGTGTGTTTGTGTGTATGTGTGTGTCCAAAAACTTTAAGACAAAATAAGGCTTTCCCATATCAATTGTGTGACTGATAGAGGACAGGCACCATAACAGTCTCAGACACCATAAATCACACTCATGAGAGCCTTTGTTCACCGGACTTTCATCACAGTTGTCAGCATCCCCTCTGTTATCTTGCCCAAAGCAGGATCACATTTACAAAAGCAGGCCATTTGATTCCTATTGCTTTTTGTGACTTCTCCTTCCTGTGACAGAACAAGAGCTGTCTTCTGGTTTAGAGCTCTTGAAATTGATACAATAACAAAAGCAAAACACAAAGAAAGCCATTGTGAATTCTTCATGTTGTGATTAGAGAAGAAACACATTCTATCTATATTCACTTCGTTATTCAAATAGTGTTTTGGACATAGTTTTCTCCTCTCCTGTAGTTCCAACCTCGCCAGGTAAAGGCAAGAACAAACTAAAGCCTTGCCTTGGATTTGGAGGCGTTCAATTGCAGTAAGATGGCTTCTCTAGACTTGTGAATACTTGTTTCTAAAATAGATCCCTATGGTTCATTCTGTCTTTCTTTAGTATGGATTTTGCTTTCCCATACAAAACATGCCAATTGAAATATATTTTAAGTTAGGACCAATATTAAGAAAAAAATAATGCTGTATTTTCATGGCAAAAATATTTATTTTTATTTTCTATTTTCTTCTGCCATCGAGATTTCTGTTTCAGATCTTTTCATGGGAAATGCATATTCCACTGCAGGGCATCCATGAATTCTGTTCTCCAGAATGAAAATCTCACCAGTGACCAGCAATTCTCAGGTTCAAGATGCTTTGGCAGAGGTTTAGAGAAGGCTGTCAGCACCATTATGCTGTAAAACTTATGTAACCCAGAAACCATACAAAACGATATTCTGTGAAGAGACTTTGATTTATCTGTTTGATATAATTACTATAAGTCTGCTTTATTATTTTCCTACAACTCCCCTTAAAAGGGCACTTTATTTGCTATATCCGGTGGAGAAAAACTGATTATCCCTTGTCTTATCAGAATTTAATGAAAGCCTGCAATGTGCCAGGTAATACATTGGGGTTAAAAAGGAATCAAAATTAAAACATCTCAGCCTTTAGAGAACTCCTGTCTAATAAGAGATACAGAAACGGAAATAACCTGTTATAAATCAGTAAAATAAATGTGATGATGGAAATAGAGGTGTTTTGTCTCTTAACAAGTGCTGATCCTAATACATAAAATATTTACTAACTTGCCATAAAATTTACCTTTACCTATATTGGTTTTTGTTTTTGTTCTGTTGTTTTTTAATGTGTTTATTTTTGAGAGAGAGAGAGAGAGAACCTGTGGGGGAGGGAAAGAGAGAGAGGGAGACACAGAATCCAAAGCAGACTCCAGGCTCTGAGCTGTCAGCACTGACCCTTATGTGTGGCTGGAACTCAAGAACCAAGCCGAAGTCAGATGTTTAACTGACTGAGCCACCCAGGTGCTCCTTTAAGACAGTTTCTATAGAAAGCTTCCTTTGCCTCTCCATGAACATAAATGTAACTAAAACAACTCCCCCCACACACACCGAAAGCTGATGAGGATCAAGAAATCAATTAAAAAACAAAATGAAAGATTTAGAAGAGCAATTTGGACACAAATAAATAGAAGAGGCAAAAAATTATTTCTTTTAATAACAAAGGAAGATAAAGAAGAAGTCAATTAGAAGTCAAATAAATTTTAAGTAACTTAATAAACAAAAGTGAAGCTCTAATTCTGTTGTGTTAAGTACAACTTTTAAAAGATGTCCTTGAGAAATATTTAATCATTATGCTGCTTGTCACTCCTGATAAACAACATGGGGAAGTTGTTTCTGTTTTTGGTCTGCTTCCAAAAGGGTACAGATACCTTTCTCATTGAAGCTCTAACAGGAGCTAACAGATTCTACCAGATTCTAATGGAATCTAACAGATTCTTCTGTCTTGTTGTAGCCAAGGTTCTTTTAACACATTGTAATCCCATAATAAAAGTTGTATTAACGAATGTCCACTATAATGTATATCCAAGTCTGTCAAAAGTCATATACATATACATATACAAATATTGAATCATTATGTTGTACACCTGAAGCTAATATAACGTATGCCAATTATTCCTCAATTTACACAAAAAGAAAGACATGGGAAAGACAGAACTTGGTGAAGTTTATACTGCTAATAATCTTCAGAAATGCATTAGGCCCTTCCAGCCACTCAGATATGTGCCTTCCATACACTCTCTTGGTGGTGTGGCATTTGATATTTTATTTCTTTGAAAGCCTCAAACTCAAAAGACTAGACTATATTTTTTTTATTTTAACTAGTAAGAGTAACATATAGTTTATATTGGGTTACACATGAAAAAATAAAATTTAAAATTAATCTCTTAAATCTATAGCATAACTCAATAAATTATAGCAGATTAAGAAAAATCAGTTTATGGAGTCAGATAAAGGAGACAGAGAAAATCACTCAGGCAACAGGAGTTTCTCCCTTGTTCCTTTGTTATTTTCTTGGCCAAATATGCAAGGTGTGCGATCTCAGAAGCAAAGGCTGTGAACAGAGGTTCTGATGCATTCTTCTGGTTTGTCTTCTCAGAGTATTACAGCATTGCCTATATGACTGCACTTGTCTCTACCACCCAACTGGCATTGAGGGTTACTTATAAAAGAAAAGAAAAAAAAAAAGAAAAGTAAAGAAGAAAAAAACGTGTGGGTGATTTAATAAGTATATAATGTACTCACATAGTAAGGCATTTCTAGTAGCATAAAAATTAGTGAGAATGTGTATGTTTCCACTTGGTGGCAAACTATATATTGTTTTATATAACATTAATTCTATTTGTCTAGTCAGATTTTATCTTAAATCCCAACTTAAATGAATGTGAGAATATTGGCAATTTACATAACCTCCTAATGCTTCAATTTCAATGCTTCTAAAATGGGTATTTTGAGGGACACCTGGGTGGCTCAGTTGGTTATCGGTTAAGTGTCTGGGCTCAGGCCATGATCTCATGGGTGGCAAATTCGATCCCCACATTGGGCTCTCTGCTGTTAGTGTAGAGCATGCTTTGGATCCTCTGCTTCCCTCTCTCTGCCATTCGCACATGTGCGTGCACGCTCTCTCTCTCGAAAATAAATAAATATTAAAAAGAACTCTACATTTAATTAAAAATAAAAATGGGTATTATGAGTAAAACATGATTCAGAGGAGTAACTTAATATGTAAAATTATATAAAATTATATATGTGTGTATATATGTATATGTATTATCTATTTACCTATTCACTTAAGTGAAGGGTGTGGAACATAGAAAGTGCTCAAGAAATGGTAGCCCAAAGTAATAATAGTGATTAGTCATCTATTATGTCCCAGAGGTTTTTCTCATATGTTTAAAATAATTATCTGGATTTGAATTTATTGCCAATTTTAATGCAGTCTATAGTTTTTCCTTTAATTTTAGTTTAGTTCTGTTTCATTTGTAGAACCTTGCTAATATTGCATCATTTTTTTTTCTAGTGTGTTTTTTTTGATTGCTTGAGACAGTTGTTATTCTTCCATAGGTCTAATAAATCCTCTACTTTATGATCTTTGTTTTGAAGGAAAAAATGGTACTTAGTTTACTTCAGGTCGATGAAGTTCAACAGTAGGGATATGCAAAAGCAAGTTTTTCTTGGTATACCTGAGGGGCCTTTGAAAGGATATTTTCCTGGGATGCCTGTGTGGCTCTGTGTTGAGCATCTGACTCTTGATTTGGGCTCAGGTAATGATACCAGGGTCCTGAGATTGAGCCACACTTCAGGCTCTATGCTATTAGCTTGGGATTCTCCCTCTTTCTCTCTCTTTCTGCTCCTCCCCTACTCATGCTCGTTCCCTCTCTCATGCATGCACTCTCTCTCTTTCAAAATATACTTTAAAAAAAGTATATTTTTCTTTGACATTATGGACATTCTTAGATATTTGAGAAAATGCACTGGGCTACCAAATCCCACACAAAGTTTACAAATAAAAATAATTAAGACATGCTATCCAGCCAGTGATTCAACATTAATTGACCATGTATTCTTTACTACCTCATTTATTACTCAATGTCCAAGGCTCGTTACAGACACAGAGACTATTCTAACATAGATCTGAATCTTGGATTTCACAGAATAGAGATGCACACTATATTCTCCATTTGCTACTTCATATTTATGCTCCACCATTTGCCATGGAACTCAGAGCTTCAGAAAGCTGATTTTAAGACATTAGTGGGCTCTTTGGCCACTTCCTTGTTGGGTTCATTCAGCTGGCTGCTTTGGAAGGTGATCAGGGGCCTGGAGCAGAGAGAAGGTAGTAGAGCTCCTCCCACAGCTGCCTCCATGACAAGCTGCTGAGAGGTGAAGTTCATCTTCTTTATCCAAGACCATATGCCCTCTTCTGATTTCAGCTATAACCCACTCACTTTGTCCCCTTAGCCCCCGGGTTGTAATTCTTCCAACTGTGGATGGTGCCAGGGCATTTCACCATTCTTTGTTCGTTTCCCTGAATGAACCCAGCTTAAACTGCTGGGTTTAAGTACCCAGCTTAAACTGCTTTAAATACGCACACTTCACTGTAAAAAACAAAAAACAAAAAACAAAAAACAGACCAAACACTGTGGAAGCAGGAGGAAGGAATGCACTGCCCAACTTAATCAAAGAATAAGCCTAGTTACTTAGAAATGCACAGCTCAGATGCTCTTTCAAGGATGGACTTTTTGGTACAACTCCTGAGAATGCTGTCAGCAGAAAGCCTTCACTTCTTGGGACTTCCAGGGTGTGCCTCACTCGCATGACTCTTCTTGTTTGGTGGTGTAGAGCCTGGCCATGTTGACTCAACTCAGGACAAACCTGGAAGGCATTCTGGTTTCAGAGTTTCTCCATGGGATTAGAAGAGGCTGCTATAGTACTTGAATTGCATCTCGCCTTCCTTCTGCCTACCTCTGCCTCTTTCCATTCCCTTCCATGGTGTTGATCCTACAGGCCCTCCTAATAGACACCCTGCGTGCCAAGCTGTCACAGAACATGCATTATCAGTTAACTCTCCACTGCACCTTCTCTTTCCTATATATAGTATTTTTAACGAAGGGGACGATAATTGAATTTTAAAACATTTTGTGTGGGGGAAGTAACTAAACAAAGTAAGAAGACAGTGGTAATAGTGCAGGCAAAAAAAATCATTTAAATATAAGGTAGCCTATGGTTTATATACTTTTCATACCACTTTTTATTATAACATATTATCTAATATTCTGTAACTGAAAAAAGCACTACAGATCTTATAGAGAAGTGTTATGGATGCCACATGGTGATGCAGCATTATGTTTAAAAATATATGTACATAGAGGAACCAAGAAATTTATCTATCAAAAAGAAATCAACTACATGCCCTGAAATGTGACCCAGATATAAGAAACAATCTAGCTGGGCTGACTATCAACTTGATGTCCTCTGACATTTTTATTTTGGTTCTCTCTGAAAAGGTGTCCTATTTTTCAGTTTTTAAGAAGTGGAGAAATTTCTTTTACTGTTTGTCACAGTTAAGGGGAAAGTAGGAATGAATCAAAGGTTATGTAATTTGATAATTTGGTATTTTCATACTTTCTTTTAATTGTTTTATTCTATATTTTTATACTTTCATATTGAAATAAAGTCATGTGCACAAATTTCTACTACACCTAGGTTGTCCATAGATTATAACATTATAAACCTATAGCTCCTAAAACAACATATATATTGAACAAAATAACTTGGAAAATAGTTCCTTTTCAAGACTCCAGGTCATGAAACTTTATCATTGTTTAATCAATTATTTTAGCTCAGCTATAACTAAAGCCCTTGGGAACAATAAGAAAGTGCTCATTGGGATCTTTCCTCCACTTACTAGACTTACTACAAGATGAGAAAGTAAACTCAAACACCTACCTTTAAGGTTACTGTTATTTAGGAATTTGATTACTTGTAGAGGAATGGGTTTTCAGCTGATACAAATGACAGTCCCAACTATCTTTCTCCCTAGGCTATATGAAAGAAAGCTAGAAATTATCAAAGATTGTATACTTTGATTATAATTCCTAGGAGTTCTGGGGCATTTCTCTCTCCCTTTTTTGGTGGAGGTGATACATTTCCATTCCCTCAGAATCAAATGAGGAAGGCTCAAGTGAACCTGTTTGGAAAATCATAGAGGTTCTTGCAGGAATGTAGACATGCATCATACTCCCCAGATATAAACCCTCAAAGACTCCTCTGTACCTCGCTCCGGACTTGAGGATGGAGCAGAGAGTTATAAAGGAGCATGCACGCCCTGAAGCTTCCTGCAGTTTATAGGACAGAAAAGGATCTGCCTACCTCTAAAGGAGAAAGAGGGTTAGGGGGGAGACAGAGGGAGGGAGAGGAAGGGAGGGTGGAAGGAAGGAAGGAAGAAAGAAAATATGATTAGCTGTGCAACTTTGTAAATTATAGCCCATTAGAAGAAGCACATGCCTTTCAGATGTATAAATCACTGGAATTAAAGAAAAAAAATTTACCTTTGCAAACTGTTAGCATTTTCTGACCTTAAATAAAGTTTGTCTTTTAATGAGTGTTGTTTTTTCTTTCATCACTTGGAAGTGAGTGAAGTAGTAAGTAGAGCAGTAAAATTTTCTTCTAAAATTTACTTTATTTATTTTCTATTAATTTTTTAAAATGTCTTAATGTTTATTTTTGAGAGAAAGAGCATGAGCAGGGAAGGGGCAGAGAGAGAGGGACACACAGAGTCTGTAACAGGTGGCAGGCTCTGAGCTATCAGTGTGGAATCTGATACAGGGCTCAAACCCAGGGACTTTGAGATCGTGACCTGAGGGTAAGTTGGATGCTGAACCCGCTGAGCAACCCAGGCGCCCCTGTTTTTCTAAATTTAGGAAATCACATATTAATTGTCTATTCTAGGTAGTATGCACTAGTCTGTGTTAGGAATTGTGAACTTTTCCATATCTCTGTTCTTTATTTTTGTCATTCATTGAATAAAATTCTTACTCTTGATAGTAAAATACCCACCAACATTTTTACTTTAATTTATGTTTATTAGGGGTATTTTTAACAAGTCAAAAAAAATTTTTCCTCATCTATTATAATGATCATATAACTTTCATGTTTATTCTTTAAATCTAGTAAGTTTAATGAATTGATAGTGAAATACTAAAACAACTATGTACTTCTGGAATAATTTACTTTATGATGTGCTAGCTTTTTAAATAGCTTTTCCTGGATTATTTCTTCAAATACTTTGTTATGAATGTTTGTATCTATTGTTTCCACAGGATAGATATCAATTGATCAGTTGATAGATAAGTAGAAATGTATTCAGATTTTTCTGATTACAGAATCAAGGTAATGCTGGCTTCTAAAAATGAGTTGATAAATAACCCTCTTTCTCTAGTCTTTAAACATTTGATAAAATTAACCAGTGAATTGACTCTGGTGTGGCATATTCCTTTCAGTAATGTTTTTCATTATGAATTCAATTTTTACATAGATATAAGAATTGATAAAATAATAGTTATAGTGGGTTTTTTATCTCTATGTTCATTTTGGTCTATCAATTACACTTAAAATATTTGAAGATCTGTTATTAGGCAAATCACCAGCTATGATAGTTATCTGTTCTTTATCATTGATACTCTTTTTTTTTTAATGTTTTATTTATTTCTGAGAGAGAGAGAGAGAGACACCATGAGCAGTGGAGGGACAGAGAGAGAGGGAGATACAGAATCTGAAGCAGGCTCCAGGCTCCGAGCTGTCAGCACAGAGCCTGACGCGGGGCTCAAACCCATGAACCCTGAGATCATGACCTGAGTTGAAATCGGACACCCAACTGATTGAGCCACCCAGGCGCCCCTGATACTCTTAACATTATACAATCTCCTATCTTTGATAATGCTGCTTGTCTTAGAATCTATAATTGTTGATGATGGAGTTTTGGGGTGATGGGGGGGTTTGGAGTGATGGCCAAGAAAGATATCTTTGGTGCAAACAAAGGTGATTTTCTTAAAGCACAGGGGACAGGACCCATGGGTAGAAAGAGCTAACTGGGCTTGTGAAGAATGACTGGTTATGTACTATGGAGTTTGGAGAGATAAAGTCAAGAGGAAGTTTCTTAAAGGGATTTCCATTAGCTAAAGACTCACAGATTATTACTGGAGGCCTAGCTATTGTCCCTAAGATTGTTTTTCCCTCTAGCAAATGATTAACATTAAAAGAGTAGGGAGTTCCTGGATTTTAGGCTATTGATAAGATTGCCCCCTTTTTGTAATTGTACTAAGATATTTGTAAATGGAAACTCTTCTCAGTTTAACTATCTGTTTTTTGTCCTTTCCTTTGTCCTTGGACAGCTAGAAGTGCCTGAGGAATATTACACATATCCCAGGGGTTGGGTGTGTGTGTTAGCTTGAGCTTTGCCCCAGCTTGACTTTTGGTCTCTTCATCAGCTGATAATATTGTTTTATCTACTTTTTTAAAGCATAATGTGTTTGTTACAGTTCTTTCTTCCAGCTCCATTCAACATATCTGTTACTTTATAGAGAGTGTGCATCTCTTATAGATAATACATAACTTTTTTATTAGGCTGCTATCTTCTGTTATTGACATGTTTAGTAAGATCATTTAATGTTCAAGTCTGCAGTCTTACTCTTTGTTGTGTGCTGGGTCCCTCCAACCTTTCTTACTTTATTCTTCCTTTCTTGACTCATTATGCTTGACTCAAATACTTGTTTTAGAATTCTGTTTTATCTACGTTCTTGGATTGTAGTTTCACCATTTTTATATTTTAGTGACTATTCTAGGTATCACAATATCTACCAACAATTATCACAATCTATTTCCAAGTGACAGTATAATACCTCTTGCATAAGTACATTTATTATATGTTATCACTACACAACTCTTTCCTTGCCCTTTATGTATCATAGTTACCTATTTTATTAACATCATAACAGCATATGTAATTATATGTATGTTATTACTTTAAATATTTAGTTGACCAATAAAGTTTTTAACAAGTGGCTCAAAGGAAATATAATAATGTTTACCCACATACTATCATTTTAAATGGCAACCATTCCTTTCTGAATCCTAACTTTCATCTAGTGCCATTTGTCTTCATATATCATATTAAATAAAATAAAGGACAAAAATAAAAATACTGAGCAAACTAGGGTTAAAAGGTAACCTCCTCAATCTCATAGAGTATTTGCAAACAGTTTAGAGATAATAGCAGTCTTAATGGTGAAAGACTTATGTGTTGCTGTTAAGATTAGAAAGATTATGTTGGCTCTCACCATTTCCATTCATCATCATACTAGAAGTTCTAGCCAGTATTATCAGGAAAGTATAAAAAAAACTACATAAATGCCAGCCAGATTGGAAAGAAAGAATTTTAAAGGTGTATTTGTTTGTCTATTTGTTCTTCTGATTACATGATCTTATAAATAATCCATTAAAATCCAAAAAATAAAAAACCACCTACTACAAATAATGAGGGCAACAAATCATGGGATATAAGAGCAAGATACCGAAACCAATTGGTTTCTAGATGTTAGTAGTGAAAAATCTAAAAATGATTCCAAAATTCTTTTACTTGCCTTTGTATTATTTTCTTTCTATTATATTTAAAACATCCTTTTCAATTCTAGAATTAAGTAAATATTCTCTCACGTTTTCCTTTAGTTTTTTTGTATGATTTTTCATTATATTTAGTTACTTAATCTTACCTGTTATTTAGACAATTTTTTCTAAGTAATAAAGGAAATTACTCAGAAATATTACTAGATTGAGTTTAAGCTTTATTGTATTATTTCATTACATTATTTTACTGAGAGCAAATATATCAACAGGGGAAATGAAAGAATTGATTAAACTTCTCAATTAATATTTAACCCAACTAGACTGCCATATCTGATTTTCTTCCCTTTTTTTGAGGATGGTTTACATTTGAATGTGTTACATTTGTTATTTCTTCTGAATATTTTCAGAATACATTAGCTATGGTTCATAAATGATGTCAATTTTCACTTTGAAGAGGTATTAAATATAAAAACTTCAGGTGCACAAATATCTTAGCAATATTTTGTGCTCCTACCCAAGAACATGATGGGTTTCTATAAATGCTCAATATCTCCAGTTAAAAATTTCTTGATTTATTTAATTTTAAGAAAAGACAATAAAACAAATGACTCAAAGATTTGTCTATAGCTATATGCATTTACTCAAGAAGAAAATATTTATTTGACTATAGACTTTTGTAGAGATGAGGCCACATCAAAGTGTACATACTGTAAATTTTACTCATGTGCCTTCCTTGATCTTAGCACAAGGCTGCAGAGGTCATGTACACCCTTGCTACTTAGAGTGTGATCTTCAGACCAGTGGTGTTTGTACTGCCTACAAGCTTGTTAGAAACAGAACCGTAGGCCTACACCTGACCTATGGAAACAGGACCCACATTTTAACAAGATCCCCAGGTGATTCTTATGCACTTTAAAGTGTAAGAGGTACTGGTTAATGCCACCTATAACTTGTAGCTAGAAAACAACTTCAAAGAGAAACAAACCACAATATAGTGGAAATAATGCTATTCAATATTAGCCAATATTGGTAAATACAAGATTTTTTCCATTATTAATGACATTTGTTGGAATTGGTCTTTAAGCACAACTTAGTTTACTAAAGGCTTACTTAACTGCAGTGCAAGTTTATGAATGTTGGAGAATGTATAATATGAAGCATCACTTGTAAAGATATATCCCAAATTCTGAATACAAGAGAGGAGCTCAGTAATTGTTTTTGAATAAAATAGTGAGTGTGTGGTTTAATGAATGGTTATGAAAGTGAATTCAAATGAAAATACAAGTCTCAACATTTCTCTGTTTAAGAAATAGATAACTTTTATTAGAATACTATTTACTATCTTACAGTATCCATGTGTCAACTCTGGGTGCATGTTACATAGGTCCTCAGCCCAGGTTGCAATCAGTACCACTAAGGGCTACAATCTCATCTGAGGCTCAGAGTCTTTCTCTTCCCAGATTACTTGTTGGAAGATATCAGTTCTTTGTACTTATCAGACTAAGGTCCCTACTGTCTTTCTGGGTGTCAGCTGAGATCTGTTCTCAGCTACTAGAGACAACTAACCATTCCCTGCCATTGTTTTGGCTCTTTCCACAACATGGCAGTTTGCTTCTTCAACTTTAACACTAGAGCCTTTCTCCAGTCTTCTGTAATGGAGTCCTGTGTGATATAAAACTGTTAGTATGAACAATACTCTCATCGTTTTGATCATAAAACATAATTTCATCAAAGCAGCAGCTACCCAGAGTTGAGTCCCATCTATATTAAAGAAGAGGGGATCACACAGTGCATGTGCATCAGGGAATCTTTGGGAACATCTTTGAATTCTGCCTACCACAGTATTCACATATAAAAAACTTACAAAAAACACAAAAACTTTCTTGACCTTCAGAGAACTGACTCAGAAGCTCTAAGAAGACATCTCTAAATCTATTTTTCTGCTTCCAGAAAGTAACAACTCACAAGATGATACAAAGTCACAAAGATAATACTTCGTACACTCCAGTTTTTACTAAAAATATGTCTTCCTTAATAAATATCCATCATGTTCCATATATATTCTGTTGTTTTTAAGGGAATATTTTACTAATGCATTTCTATCCATAAAATATTTGAAATATAATAATATCATTCCTTCTCTTAATTTTACTTCTTTGAGCCAAATAAAACACAAAGTGCTGGTTATATGATTCTTGCTGCTATATGCAATAATATTCTAGTGCACTTATTAGATTTTTAAAGAGTCAGGCTCTTAAAAAATACTAAACAATGAAAAGTCTGATAATTTGGAAAGAACAAAATTATTTTATGAAAATGCAAATTTAACTGGAAAAGCCATATACATTAACTGTAGGGCTAGATTATTTTAAAAGGTAACTAATTTCATAGAATTTTATGGGATACATTATGTAAGAATGATACTTCAAAATAATATAAGAAGCTTTTTTTTTTTTTTTTTTTTTTTTGCCTTTCTCTATACTGTTAAAATCAGAAGAGGGAAGAACATGAAAGTGTGATACTTTTGCCTTGATTATTACCTTTCAATCACATAATAATGTCATGCCAAGCTGTTATAAGCTAGTGCAGATCAAGGAAATAAAAAGACAGAATTATACATGACTACTAAAAATAAATTTTATAGGAATTAACCTTGAGACAAGTATAATAAGTATAAACTACTTTTCTGTAAAGATAATGCATTTGGTTTTCTTTTTTCTTTCTTTATTCTTACAAACTGATTTTCCTAGGGAGTGCTAATAATAAATAAGTTATTGTCATTAAAACTACATGGACCTGGGTTGAGAATGGGTCTCTGTGGTAACCTTAGAAGCTGACTTTAATAACTTCATTTTTCTTCATTTTATTAAAGCCCAAAAGGCAGAGAGTAACCATAATTTCAGTGAACACAATTGTAATGTCAAAAAATTGTTTGATGACAAATTAATCCTATTTTTAACAGAAACTCTCATGATAGTTTTGATTGCTCATTTTGACATTTGCTGTACCTTTGACTTGGTGGTTTTCATGTACATCATATGTTTTTCTCAGGGCTTGGCACAAATGCAAGACAATGGTATAACTCAGTGTTTTGGATATCCTGGTACATTGTCTAAGGTTTCACAGTGCACTGTGCGGTTTAATAGAACTCCGCCATTCTTGCACCATAGCAAAGTCCTTAGGCAAAGTAAGGCTGAAATTTTAGGAATAGGTCTTCAAGATGTATTTAGTCTTTTAGCTCCTTTGCTATGTAGTTTCAAAATAATGTGACATGTATCTTAATGGCATATGTAAGAACCCAAATTTAAATACTTTTTTCCCCATTTGAGGAATAATATTGATTTTAAAAACTCCAAATGTAATGCAACCCACACACTCTCATATTATTTAACACCCCAGAGCATATTTCCAATGCTAAATTCGATATTTCATACAGCAAATGACTGATGATTATTCTGACCTAAATATCAGGGATACCTTACCATCTGTTGTTCCCGGAAGAAATTTCCAGGCCTCAGTAGGCCTGCCAGAAAGGGCTGAAGAGACAGAGGTATCTGAGGTAACCACATCACTCTGTGCAGTGCCTATATTTTCCTTCTCTCTTCTGACATGGTCCACTAAGGACCTTTTGTGAACATGAGTACCATCGTACCTGCTCTTTTACCAAACACTCTTCTTATCGGTATCTTCACAGAAATTTTAAGTAGGTTAAATGGAGACAAGATGGGCAAGAATGAGATGGACATGAGCAGGGTGGGTCATAGTCAGTGGTCAGCGAAATGGTCAGTGCTTTTCTTGGGCAGAAGAGTTGGCTAGAAGCACATTCTATTAATTATAGCACCTCTGGGATGCCCATGATCCATGTATTGTGGAGGCTAGATCATCCATCTACGTAGAGCTGAATATCTATATTTTGTAGTTCAAAGAGTCTCTAAGAAACATGTTAAATATACAAATCCAAAGTCTAATTCATACAGATTTGGTCTCAGTAGTAAAGAGGAAAGCAATGAAATTGACATTTTAACAATCAACCCAAAGTCTTTCAAGAACAGACATTTCAAATCATCAAAATGTGTGATTCAGTATAGAAATTTACAGATCATTGGCTCCCATGGCACTCAGGGGTTTTGAGAGGAGGGAGAAAATCTTTGGAGAGCCACAAAGTGGTTTACTTTGTTTTTCCTGGAAAAGAGTTTTAAAAAAAAATAGCTGGAACTCCTCATGAAGCTGACTCATGACTAGAAATCTGAAAAGTTTTAACTGTTGCAAAGCATGCCTGTTCCTAAGAAAAGAACATTGAGTTTTGTAGTAACCAAAATAAAGAATTCTAAATGTTTTAACTTTCTGGAACTAGGCTCTTTATCCTTTTATAATACTTTCAAACATATATTTAGAAAATATAGTATCTATGGAATTAAAAGACTGAATATTTAACGTGGGTAAAGATTTTCAGGCACTGTACTTTTTGGAACCAACCTCTGGACCTCTATTTTAAATAGTCTTAGTGGTGGGAAATAATCATAGCATCCAAATATAGTTTTATTTTGTATAAGACACTGCTATTTGCTTTATATCACTACTTTCTGTTTTGTTTTAAAAAAAATTCCCTTTTTTGAGAGAAGAGCTAGGATCCTTCAGGATGGCTGAGGAAGCTAGCGCAAGTGACCAAATATTAGTATATCTAATATAAAAACCATAAACCATAATGTTAGCATATGTAATATAAAAGTGACCACAATTTAGCATATCTAATATTAAAATCCATGACAATGGATATATATATTTATGTAATAATATATTTATATACAATTTAAACTACATAATAATATATTTATATACAATTTAAACTACCAATTAAATGATTTAAAACCTAACCCTTCAAGTATTTTAACATTCCAACAAGATCAATGACATTTATATTGTAGCCTCTCAGTTTAAGTTTTCATTATCACAAACTTCCTGAATCGCTACTCTATATCCCTAAGATTAATGTTTCCCCAGTTCTTCTAATCTTCAGAACAATCCTGGGGTGTCAGTATGATTATCTTAATGCATGTGAAAGATAATTCTAAGGAGAGCAAGTAGTTTCCCAAAGTTATATACAACTAGTGCTTATGCAATCTATCATTGGAACAGACGTCTGCCCTGACCTTAAACCCATAGTCTTCCCACTCTACTTCTTGGCCTGTGAGAAGAAAACCTCATTTTTACTAATAATAAAAGATGACATAGAGAGAAACAGGAAAGTAGGGTGGAAGATTGAGCTGAAAATACTTTTTAATTATAATGCAGTTATAAAAGGGCAAGTCTATGTACTGCTCAATAAAGAATAAATACGTAAATGTTATACCTTTTGTGTCTACATTGTATCCAACCCTCTTCCAGGAGCCAGGGAGAGCAAGACACATTTTCAAATTTCTTTTTACTTTTATTTATTTTTGAGAGAAAGAGGGAGAGTGGGAACAGGGGAGGGACAGAGAGGGAGACACAGAATCCAAAGCAGATTCCAGGCTCTGAGGTGTCAGCACAGAGCCCGATGCAGGACTCAGACTCATGAAACCACAAGATCATGACCTGAGCTGAAGTCAGATGCTTGAACAGTTGAGGCACCCATGTGCCCCAAGACACATTTTTTAAATTCCTAATGTGTAAACAAGTAATCCAATGATAAATTTTATGATAAGTGTCCAATATGGAGTAAAGAATGGATACCCTATGGTTTGAAAGTAACAAAGATATAGTCAAAGCCCACCTTTTTATGAGTAGGTGAACTTCTCTGTTCTGTGTCTGGTTATGTGGTTGTGTCTTATCTTGCCCCCAAAAGTAGTGGGATGTTGTGATGAACTATGAAGATATTTTTCTTTTCCCTATATCTCTACTCTTGAAATATGACTTTTTAACTCCTCCTGTTAAGAGATGGGATCTTTCTTACCCCTTGAATATAGATGACGTTAAAATTTGCTTTGGCCAAAGTGACAGTAATAGTAAATATGAGGCAAGAACAGCCTTGAACATTGCTTTTGCACTAGGCTTGCAGTCTGGCTGCTTGTGGAACTCAGATGCCCTGAGCAAACCCAGACAAGCCAGCTGGAGAATAACACATGAGAGAAACCTCATCTATTCCAGCCGTCCTAGACAAAACATCATAAACCACCAGCCCCAGCTAGTACCCTCTAGCTGACAGCAGATGTATGAAGGATGGGGCCTGGATAAGAACAATTACCCACCTGAGACCAGCCCAAAGTGCTGACCTGCGAAATCATGAGTGAAATAAATGGTTGTTGTTTTAAGCCTTAAATTCTGGGATAGTTGGTTACACAGGACTAGATGACTGACACAGATGAAAAATAGAGGTGCCCCTTCAGCACAGGTATTAACCATGACAAGACAAAACAGCACCTGGAGAGAGCAAGAGAGAGGAAAACAAACAAACCCAAAACCAAACCAAAACAAAACAAACAAAAACAAGGAGATGATTTTTACATGTGGTGATTGACAGTAGAGGGAGGCAAAAAGTTCAGATAGATCCTCTAATAAATTCTATCATCCACTTGAAATGGAAGGTTGGGTCTTCAGAGAATCAGGTGATGAGATAGATAGTGAGCTAGATGAGAGTGATAAAAGTTTGAAATATACTTTGTGGAAAAGGGAGAGATGACAAGGGACTCTTGAAAATGCTTAATGTCCTACTGAATTTGGAGACTCTAAAACTGTTGGGGGATTTGTTACAGATTAACATGAGCCATTCCCTAGAAGTTATTGCACTTTTGAAGTCCCAGAGAAAATTAAAGGAAGACACATAGCGTATAGCTAGTAGAATCTAGAGATTTTATTTCAGCAGATATTATACCCTTAAGCAATTGAATTCAATCAAACACTGACTTCAAATCTAGCTCAGAGAAAGACTCTTTTAAAATGATTTCATAAACCAGAAGCTAGGCTCCTATCAATTCTTCCCTGAGAATAGACCTCAAATCACCCACGGACAAATGGGGAGGAATTATGAGGGGATATTATTAGTTGAGACCTTCTTGAGTTGTTTCTGAATTCTTATGACCCAATAACTTTATAATATTCCAAATAAGGTAGGACTAAGATGCTCACAGCCAAACACAATCATTCTTATGTAATGTTCTAGCAGACATTTTAAACTAGTATTGATTGTCTTTTAAATACACATGATATGATTCTACAACTGATAATAAGGATTTTCTTACCATGAATATTATAACTCAACTTCCTGGGAATAAAAGGAAATGAATTTTATAAATATCTGTCTATTCTGCCTGAGGATTAGCTAGCAACTCTTTTCCCACAATGTACGATCAAAACAGTTTCCTGCATTTTCAGACCTCCCTTTAATTACAATGCAGGCTATGTAAATTTTTTAACATTATAACCCATCATGTCTCCTTTTCTCTTCTTTCTCTTCCTTCCTTCTTCCTTCTCTTTCTCCTTTCCCTTCTTCCTTCTCCAAAGTTTATTTAATGTTTCTACATGACAATTGATCTTTTTCCAACAGTTCAAATGCAATTAGGTAACATTACCCCATATGTAAAGTTCATCTCAGTCATTCCTTATACTATTCTGCTTTAATTCCTTCATAAAAATTAAATTCATATTTTAAAAATTAGAACGGCATTTGCACAGTGTAAAACAATAGGAGTTTGCTGTTGTTAGTAGTAACCCATATCACTACTTGATATTAAATTTACTTAGTTGCTTTGGCATTTATTAACCATCTTGAAAATTAGAATAAAAGCCTAATAAGATCAGGGATCTTCTGCCTTTCTCATTGCTGTCCCCTACATTTAATTCAACACCTAGCCAATATTAGATGCTTAGTAACTATTTGTTGAATGAATAAACGGCACAGAAGTCTTCACAGGCTTATGGGAAAATCAATAAATATAGCAATGTAGGAAATTCTAAAATGGAAGTACTTTTGAAGGACAGGAAAAAAGATGATGTAGTTTCTCATTTGGGGAAGGGAGATAAACCAAATATTTTCCAGGAGTTTACTTCTGAGTTCAGTCTTGAATAGAGAGGAAAGAATTGCACAGCATGTGGATATTTGTACTTTATAAACAAACTGGGTGAAATTTCAAAAGCAGATGTTAACAGTATTTTCAGCAATAATGGCACTTTTGTAATACATATAAAGACTCTAAATATTCACAACCCAAAGAAAACCCACATTCTACTCTATAGGCTATCTAGTCAGAGTAAAATATCTATGTGAATTGATAAAATAATCATGTGGTACTTGTTATTTACTGAATGTTTACTGCATTCAGCTATTTGCTAAGGGCTTTGCATATGTTATAGAATTTAGTCTTTACAACAGTCTTAAATTTTATAACAGCAATATTTTAAATTACTATTACTAAATATTTGGTTGCAGTTTCTCAAGCATGGCATTTTGTCATTACAGTCATTTTTATTTATTGTTTCCTCTGCCAGGAATGCTTTTCTTCTACATATTCTCATGTTTGGCTTCCTCAGTGTATTCAAGTCTTGGCTCAGATATGATTCCATAAGAGAGTTTTTTACGATTACCCCATCCATAACAACATGTCCTTTGCTATTTTTTTGCCATAACTCATCATTCCATGATAATATAATGTAAAGTACCTGAGAGCTGAAGTTTTCTCTTTTTTGTTCAACTGTTTCATTAGCAACTAGATGAGTGATCACCAGATATAAATGGTCAATAAATGATTGAAAGGTTGAATGAGATTTTAGTAAAGCATGTGGATTTGGACTCAAAAGTTTGGCTTTTGATGATTTCTCTTTACTACCCATTACTGAAAATATTTAATTACTCATCTTCATTCAATCATCTACTGACCTATCAATGTCAGTACTCCTATTCTCTACTTTCTCTATTGCTTTGAACTCATTGCCCACCCCCCCCCCGCCACCAATACTGATGCTCTGATTTGTTAGATCTTTCTCATTTTCATGGACTTTACTTATGTAGTTATCCATTATCTCTGACATTATCAAGTAAAATTTTTCTCTCTCTATTGTTCGTTACCATCAGTCTACAAACATGGTCTAACATTTATTTTTTATTTAATTTATTTTATTTATTTATTTTACAAATAGTTTATTGTCAAGTTGGTTTCCATATAACACTCAGTGCTCATCCCCACAAGTGCCCTCCCCCGTGTCCATCACCCCCCTCCTCCCCACCCCCATCAGTCCTCAGTTTGTTCTCAGCATTCGAGTCTCTCATGGTTTGCCTCTCTCCCTCTCCCCCACTATTTCCCCCCTTATTCTCCCCCATGGTCCTCCGTTAAGTTCCTCCTAATCCTCCTATACTTGCAAACATATGGTATCTGTCCTTCTCTGCCTGACTTATTTCACTCAGCATAACACCCTCAAGGTCCATCCATGTTGCTACACATGGCCAAATTTCATTCTTTCTCATTGCCATGTAGTATCCCATCGTATAGATAAACCACATCCTCTTGATCCATTCATCTGTTGATGGATACTTAGGCTCTTTCCAAAACATCGTCTAGCATTTAAGTTCAAAGGCCTCAATGGTTCATCTTATTCCAGTTATCAAGCCATTTGTCTAGTTCCCTTCAAATCAAAAAATTTCTTTATAACCTATCCCTACCTGCAGTGGAATCCTATCAGTTCCACCTAAATGCCAAGATGGAAGTGACTGACAGTCTTCTTGTTGCCAAATAAGTCATTTCTCTGTCCTTATCATCTAGGCATTGTTCTTCAGGTAGTTGTCACAGGAAAATATGATTTCTTTCTTAACACACTTGAGTGTTTTGGCTATTCTGACACCACATTTTTCTGTATTATTTTTCTCTTATCTGAGTGACCACTGAATGTAAAATATCCATCATGTGCTTGACTGCATGTCTCAGTCAGGGGCTTCTGCTTCTCTTTTCTGTGTATTCTTTCTTTCTAGGACATTTTATCCACTCCTAAAGCTGTCCATTCTGTGCATACATTGATTTTTCTGACATTAATATTTCTATTATTAACCTCTCTGGACTCATGCATTTGCCTCCCTGACTGAGATCCCAGAGATTTAACAAGCATATAAAACTAAATATAATAAAAAACAATTACCAATCATAACCACACTCTGGTTTTGCCTCCTCCACTGTGTCATAGTAGATGGTACCACCAATTGCTCAGTTTTCAAGCTAAAAGCTAGTAATATTTCTTAATTTCTTTTATGTGCTCAACTCCTAAAATTAGTCCATCAGAAATCCCTCAGCTTTTTCCAAAACATGTTTCAGTATCTTTCTATTCTTCTCTTTCCATTGGTACTACTTCTAGGGCAAATTAGGCACTCCATAATTAGTTTACTTAGCTTAGATCTGTTTAGAAATCTAAAATCTCTAGTTCAAAATGTTTCCATTTATTTTTAACAAGGATTAGTTAATTTTATCTACAGAATCCACATACTCTATAGATAAAGAATATCACCCAGGTCAATGTCAAGGAGAAATTTCAGGCCCCAGCAGCACTATAACAAGTAAATAGAAACTTCAATTTCAAGGACCCTCATTGCTGCTTTCTGGATGTCACTTCCCTTCTTCTACCCCTATGCTGGACAAAGCACATTAGCCAATCTTTACTTAATTAAACACAGCCCCAAACACCAAGTTTATATCACCTTAAAAATTCAGTGCCCTTAGAAAGCTATTTGAACTATCTAAAACCAGTATTTCAAATTTCAGGAAAAAATAATCTGAATCACTTCTGTTAAGTCAGAGGTCTACAAATATCCTTCTTGAAAATGAAATGTTGACAGTCTCTGAGAAGGCATGGAGATAACTAAGAAATTTTAAAACCAAAAGTATTTTAAATAATGAAACACCTAATACAAGGAGGAAATTTTGCAAGAATATAAACTAAGAAAGGGAATCATCTGGAGACCAGAAACCTCAAGAAAAATCGTAAAGGTATAGTTGGGTTAGAGTAGATTGAAGACAAGCTCAGAAGATGGACTTAAGCTTCTCTCATCTGGGAAAAGGAAGTATTGCTGTAGATGAAGGAGAGACCACTTTGAAAGGTAAAAAAAAATTCTAATAATTGAATCATATCAGGAAAGCCAAGTAATGGGGTCAATATGCAATTATGAGACTCATGTAGGAACTAACGCTTATATACACTTCACTTTCTACAGATTAGTAGCATTAACGGGATAAACACTGAAAAAGTAAAACAATCAAACAAAAATAAACAAACAAGAGCAGAGACAGTGAGATTGTGCCTGGTTTCTGTAGGAACTACGGCCAAAAAATGATATGGAAGAGTACAGTTCTCCTTGAGCTGACAGGCAGCTCAGAACCACAACTTGTACTTTGAACAAAAGCCAGACTCAAATTAAAATTAGATAGAAACAAGAAATGCATATATAATACCTTAAAAGCACCATAAGGAAAAACAAATATTAAGGAATTATTTGTTCAAGATCAACTGTTCCATCCATCCTTGCCATCTAATTGATAGAAGATGAAAACTGTAATACATTTATCCTTATCAGCCAGTCAGCTTTAAATTCTGATAATCTATAGAGAGTGAAGGCCATCATGACCCAAATAGATTTCTTCTTTTCAAATGATGAGAATAGGGGCACCTGGGTGGCTCAGTTGGTTAAGCATCTGACTTCAGCTCAGGTCATGATCTCACAGTTCGTGGGTTTGAGCCCTCTGTCGGGCTCTGTGCTGACAGCCAGCTCAGAGCCGGGAGCATGTTTCAGATTATGTGCCTTCCTCTCTCTCTTTGACCCTCCCCTGCTCACACTGTCTCTCTCTCTCAGAAATAAATAAACATTAAAAAAAATTTTAATAAACAAATGATGAGAACAATTTCTTCTTAATGATGGAAATTTGAAAGCATTCTTCAATATGAGGAAAACAATGAAGTTGTAAAATTGGAGCTTTTACTTGAAAAAATATAATCAGAGGCAAAAACAAAAAGTTTAAAGGATTTTTAAAATAGAATCTATTGTGGACTAGACATAATTGTAAAAAAAAATCCTAAACATCCAAATATCTGATGATAAAATAGCAGACCCAATGATAAGGAAATACTCTGAAGCATTTACTTCAATAAACAAAGTGAGTAAGACAAGGAAAGAGATAAGCTAAAATTTTAGGAAGGTAGATTAATTGGGTAGGGGAGTTTATTATAATTAATTTAAAAAAGCATCCCTAAGAAAATAAATAAAAACAGTATTTTGTGGAGGAGAGTCAAGAATTTTCCCCAAGATGTACAAGAAAAGAGCAAAAGGATTTATGTTTAAGATAATTGAAAGATATTAGAACACAAAATAAATCAATTATACTTGTGGATAATTACCTTTTATTTTGAGGAAGCCAAAAATGTTATAAATTCAGTAAGCCGGATATAATAGAAGCAAACAAGTGAAAAAAAAAAATAAAACAAATTAAATCCTATCTCTCTGACCTATAGCTTTTTTCATAAAAGTGAAAATCTTCTTCAGTTACTGAGAACAGGCACAATGTAGGTATTCTGTAAAAAGTGAAATGGCTTAACACAAATTTTGGAACGTGGGTGATACCTGTCTTACTATGAATTTAAAAAGCCATAAAGTAGAGCAAATTTAGTAGGAGTTTGGAAAATGATAGATTAATTTTGGAATTTTTAATTTAAAAATTTCTTAATAATTAACATAGGTAAATATACCCTCATATTATTGAGGCATTGGTAAAAAGATTGTCAGTATAATAATAAACACAAAGATATAAGAGTTTCTTGGTGGGAAAAAGACAAATGTATAAATGATACAAGATTATAAACTTTAAAGTAATCTATTCATATGAGATTTTTCTCTCCCAGGAAATGAACTGTTCTGACAATGACTTTAGAGTCCAACAATCTGGCATATTCTTAACTATTTGGGAATTAAATCAAAGCATGTAATTTTGGCATGCCTAAAGGTATTTGGAAATGGCATCATTACAGCCTGAAAATCTGGCTAGTCATAGGTTATTGGAAACCATATCATAGCTTGGAAATATGGCCTCCTCCTGCATATTTAGAAATTAAATCAGAACATAACAACTTGGCATATCCAAAATGATCTGGGAAAGTTAACACAGCATAGTGATTTGGAACAACTTCAAGTATCTGGAGTACCATCAGTGTCCAAAACTTAATACTGTATCAGAATCACAAGTTTCAAAATATGTTGGGATAACTTTTATAAATGCCCTTGCCATTTTAAGATTCTAAAATTCTAAATAGTTTCATATATCCTATGAAAATCATAACTGATTAATTTATCTAGCTAACTAGGATAACATTGAAAGTGAAAAGGGCACTATTATTTGTGGAAATAAGGCAAAAATTGAGATGGTTATAAGCAAGTTTTTTTGGCATGCTAAATTGAGCTTAATATACTAGCATAATATTAGGACAGAATAAGCAAAGGGCAGAAATCTAACTCCATATTAGCGGAACTTGCATAAACAGGAAGGAGATAAAAGGTGGAATCTATGGACTTAAAATACCAACCACCATTCACTCGACCCTCCCAACATAAAGGAGTAGGGAATAGAGGTAGTGCTGGTGTCTTGTGTTAATTTGCTTCTGTTTGCCTGGCAGTATACACACTTCTGCTAGAAAACCCACCAGCCTTACAAGGTCATTGGGATTTAACCCTTAGAGCCCAAAAAATTGAGAGGAAACAGATCCAATTATTTCAGTGAGAGATTCTTTTTGGTCTAATTATGGCTAGGAATATTGGGTAATTGTTTTGACCCTGTCTTGGTCACATGCCCATGCCTGTAGTAAGCAGGCAGAATAATTTAATGAAGAGTACATGAGGGGATCACACACACAAACAAAAACAAAACAAAAAACAGCTAATAATGATGTTTATTTCTTTAAAAATAATATGATAGTTTATATCATACATATTTTATTTTGATTCAACAATAATTGGTCATTCTTCTATTCCAAACATATTATTAAAATGTAGTTGTTTTAATGATCAGAAATAAAAATTAACTGTTATAATCTTTTTCTCTATTTTTGTTACTCAACATATTATTAAAATATTTGATTAAAAAATCAAACACGTTGTTTGATTATTTAAAGTTATAGAAAGGCTATTTTCATGCATCCATTTATTTTAATCTTTTAATTAAAAAATTTTAATGTTTATTTTATTTATTTTGAGTGAGAGAGAGAACACACGCACACGTGCGAGGCATGGAGAGGGACTGATAGAGAGGAAGAGAGAATCCCAAGCAGGATTCATGCTGACAGACCCAATGTGGGGCTCAATCTCTCCAACCTTGAGATCATAACCTGAGATGAAATTAAGAGTCTGGTGCTTAACCACCTGAGCCACCCAGGCATCCCTCCTTTACTTCTTATTTTGAGATAATTTAATATAAAAGCAGGTTGTAAAACTACTAGAGAGTGCCATAAACCCTTCACCCAGATTCCCCATTGGATTACCATGCCTCCTCCAATCTGTGACAATCAGTCTTTTGTTTATTTTTCACTAACATTGTCATACTTGCAAAGCACTGATCAGTTATTTTGTAGAAGGTGGATATTGCCAAAAGCAATTGTTTCTGATGTGACATCTCAAACAGTAAGTTACTATTTCCCTAATTCATTCTCCATTTTTTCATTGAAGTTCTTCTATAACGAGGAGTTATCTTTTATCTTTATTCTGTTCTTTATTTATATCAGCATAGACTCATGAATATTTGTTTCTTTGGATTATAATCTCAGGCCATGCTATTCATTTTGTTGTTCAAGTTGTCCCTTTGTTTCCCCCAGCATTGGAATCAAGTAGCAATTTGAAGAACTCTGATTCTTTTCACTGAAAAATACTATTTAGAAACCAACTATGTTTTAGAAACTAACTATGTATTTAGAAACTAACTATGGGTAGTAGTTTTGATTTTGCTACTACAGTTTCACTGCTTCTAGTACAACTTACTGGATAGAGCTAGGGAATATATGAATATACATAAACCCATGCAAACCCACACATCTATATTTAGGTATATATGTATTTATCTGCATATATATTTGTGTGTGTATATATATATATATCTGTACCTATGTGTGTACATATAACTCTGTGCATATATATATAATATATAATTTGCATGTACAACCATATAAATAGACAGGAGATGCGTATATATATATTTATATATTCTTTCGTAAGCCACCATACAACTATTGGACCTCCACATAGAAATAAAATCTTATAGCCAATTATTAGAATAAAATAAAGGCCCTATATTTATAGAATTTTCAACTACTAAACTTCTATTATATCTCAAGACTACTGAGGTTTTATATTAATTTAATATAATTAAACAATAAAGTTATGAAGCTCATTATTTAAAATTCTTCTTACTCATGCAGCAAATTAAATTCTCACTCAATACTTATTCATTTTGGACCTATACCTAGTAATATGTATTTGGCATATGTAAAATGATACATAATTATCATTGACTTTGATTTTAGTAGTTGCTACAATTGTGATTTTGCTGCATTATCAACTGTGAAAAATGGAATTTTTAACTGTGTATTTTAAACTGTAAAAGCTTCCTTCTTCTAATACTTCACTTGAAGATTTTTAAAAATATTTGCTACCACACAGAGGCCAAAAATGGGAATTGGAAAATAATATCTATCTATCTAATCAGATAGGAAACTGTATAATTTCATATAGGAGACATTTTCAGAATTAAGTTGATAAAAATGCACCCAGCATTGCTAGCCTTCAATATATAGGAATGACTATCTTTGTATTTCTTTAATGTCAAATGTTATTTGTATTAAGAAATTTCCTTTAGGGGCGCCTGGGTGGCTCAGTCGGTTGGGCATCCAACTTTGGCTCAGGTTGTGATCTCACAGTTCGTGGCTTTGAGCCCTGCGTCAGGCTCTGTGCTGACAGCTAGCTCAGAGCCTGGAGCCTGTCTTTGGATTCTGTGTCTCCCTTTCTTTCTGACCCTCCCCTGTTCACGCTGTCTCTCTCTCTCTCTCTGAGAAATAAATAAAAAACACTAAATTTTTTTTTAAATAAAGAAATTTCCTTTAAAAAAGCTTAATATATATATCAAATAAGTAAATGTAAATGTATCTGAGGCTCTGGTCTATCTTAAAAAAAAAGAAAACTAGCTATTTTCAAGCTATATTTTATAGTTGTCACTAATGTCAATTACATATCTTCCTAAGAAGACAAATGGACAATTCTGCAATGCTGCTTAACTCCCTAATCTTAGTCACATTAGTATTCAATAACGACACAAGTGTTCTATTGAAAACTAAATAAATGCAAACACACACCATTGCTATTAAATTTTAGTACAAGAAACCCCATGATTTTAGCAAAAGTAGGAATCTGAAACACTACTTACTCCATTTAAGATATATTTTATCTTATTATATTGAACATCTTTATTACCCAAACTATTTGTTTACAATAGTAGTTTATTTTATAGCTGTCTTTTGGAGAGTCGTATCAGGTCAGTATCAACACATTTAATAACCCATTTTAGAAAAACCCTTTTAATAAAAATGATAAAGAACATACAAGAAAAAAATGACAGACAAATATACCTGACAAACATATACGCAGAAGTCTTTTAAACTTCTTAGAAAATTGGATCCAGTGGTTAATAAATAAAGACAATACTTCATCAACCGATTGGGGTTTATCCCAGAAATTCATATTTACTTAAAATCAAAGAAGTAACAATGTAATATATGACATTAACAGAAAAAAAAGAGCAGTCATATAATCATATTGTAAGATTTATATTATTGCTTTCTTAAATTTGTGAACCCATAAGAAATCAGTGAATCCATTTGTTTTATTTTGTGGAAATGGTTTTCTATTCACTTAAATTGCAATGTATGTAATATATATGATGCATGACCTCATTTTCTATCCCTTTTATTAACATAGGTTATTTATAAAGTGTCTTGTACATTTCATTTAATTTTTCAAATATGCTGGCATACACTGTTGATAATAGTACATTATTCTATCTTTAATATCTATAAAATCTAAAGGATTGTCTCCTCTTCATTCCTGATACTGGTAGGTTATATTTCCTAAGTTTTTGCCTACTTTTCTTAAAAGACATTAAACAACAATCTTTCCAACAAAACTGTTTTATGCTTTTACCCTCTCTATTACATGTTTTGAAGGGGGATGGGCATTTTCCTGCTCTTGTTTTTATAATTTAATTCATTCTAATGCTTTGGGTATTTTTCTCTCATCTTCCTAGCTTCTTTAGGTGAAATAAAATCATTAACTTTTACTCCCTTCACATTTTCCTCCCTCCCCTTTCTTTCTCTTTTTCCTCTCCTTCACCTTTTTCTCCTTCCTTTTTCTCATTCTATTTCTCTTTTTTTCTTCTCAATCTTCATCACCTTCTCTGTTATTACCATTTACCATGATTTCATTTCATCCTAGGAACTATTTAAATGCAACTCTCAAATTTTGATGTTTTGCTATCATTGGAATTACAAACAAGACATATTTTAACTTCGTTTGTGATTTCTATTTTGACAATGGCTCATTTAGTATTGTTTAGTTTAAATATATTTGATGATTTTCTAGATTTATTGACATTCTTAATTGCTAATTTATTCCCATTTTTTGTTTCTTGCACATTCCAAAATTTGGGTTATCTTTGATTCTGTAATAGATTTTTAATAGTTCACAAATTCAAAGCAAGGCAGTTTTAGTTGTATGATGGACATGATAGGTGATACATTGTAGGGTCATAAGAAGTCCCATTCCAAGTATGTTGTATTTATTTACTTTTTAAAAAAAAATTGTTTAATGTTTATTTATTTTTGAGAGAGAGAAAGAAAGAGAAAGGCAGTGTATATGTGGGGGACGGACAGAGAGAGAGAGAGAGAGAGAGAGACATAGAATCCAAAGCAGACTCCAGGATCTGAACTGTCAGCATAGAGCCCAATGCAGGGCTCGAATTCATGAGCCATGAGATCATTACCTGAGCAGACTCAGACACTTAACCGACTGAATGACCCAGGCGCTCCTGTTGTCTCCATTGAAAGGGTGGTGAATTTTGTTTCAAAGGTCAAATGCACAGCCGGCAGGTGTTCATGACCTTTCATACTTGTTTTATTTATTTACATGAAGATTTTTTAAGGCATGATAAATTTCACTTTCATCCTTAGCTCTAGGACATGTTTCTTTATGTAGGTTGTGTTAATAAACTCCAAAATGATGGCCTATCTGGGTTCTCAGATGAATGACTGAAAAGATCAGTGAGGTCTGTGTCATCTGGCTTGGCTGGAATTCCAACTGTCTGTGTCTCTAGCCCCAAATAACTGCCTTCATTCACATTTCAGCCATGAAGCAACAGAATCTTCCCTGTCTCACAAAGTCTGCCTTGTACAGGTGCAGCTTAGCCTTTATCTGGGGAACCACAGTGAACCTCTACAAGTATTTGTCACTTGCTCTGGCAGCTCTCTTTTCTTTAGGACCTGGGCCCACAACTCCAACTATAGAATAGTAATGAACTTTGAAGCCTACTTTCTCAGCCCACTGAGAGCTACATGTTCTGCATGGACTTTATCTCTCTGTGCTATGGAAAGGAGGCTCCCTTCAGACAGAAGCCAGGGAAAATGTGGAGCTTCCTCATGTATTTCCCTTTTAAAATAATAACACTTTTGGTTGCTTGCCATGTAGTACATAAGAACAATTGCTTCATCTATATGTCAAATTTGATAGTTGTTTAGAGCAGAAGAACCATTCTGATACTAATTATTCAATTATATTTGGAAGCATGAGTTCCTAATTACTTTCCAATAACATTTATTACAAACATATCAAACTTATAATATCATTGATGTGTTTTAGAACAGACTAAATTTTTCAAGTAATTCAATTAAGAAAACTACTTATTACATGAGAACACAAGTGGTACTTAGAACATGGTAAAAATATTAGGAAAATATTTAAATGACTAGTATTTGAGAAATCCCAAAAACTTGCTTAAAAACATTGACACAGTATTTTGAGTAAGAGATCTATAAATTTGATTCCCGTCTCCATAGTACACGAGGTATGTTGTTTTTCACTTGTAAATTCATCAACAACACCCAACCTCAGTTACTAATGTATAAATATGATTAATATAACTAATATCTAATATCTAACTCATGCTGTACTTAGGACTAAAATACAATAGAGGGACATTATGCCTTTATATCTTAACCTGAATTCAACCATACATCCTTTGCTGAGAGATAGGCAAAGAAATACAGAGAGAGAACCCTTAAAAATTTTTACCTTCAACCAGGGAATTTACTCCAGAAGTATAATACCAACAAGAAGATGGGCTGATTTCTTACAGTGTGGAAGTTGGCATTTACCACACTGGGTTTGGATCAGATTCATTCCAATTAACTACAGTGGCATAACAGATCACTCCAAATCTTAGTGGCTTAAAACAACCACAGTATTTCTTATCATAGTTTTTATGGGTCAGGGATCTGGGAAGGACTTGGCTACCTGGTTTTTGCTCAGGGTCTTTCATACAACTGTAATCAGACAGTGGCTCAACTAGACTTTATTGACGTTTCGGTTGCCAGTGTAGCCAATTGCTAAGACACACACAAGGACAATATTAATTATATGTAATTATCTGATGTCTTGATGTAGAACTTCATTGTACATGAAGAAGCTCTTTAATGTACATAAGTTGTTTTAATCAGTCTGTTACACATACCAAGTATATATTTGTAATTACTATCATTATTGGTGGACTTAAAAAATATATAGGTTGAGATGTTCAAATATTTTATTTATTGTATTCTATTGTATTGTATTTGTAATGTTTGTTTACTTTTGAGAGAGAGAGAGACAGAGCACAAGCAGGGAAGGGGAAGAGAGAGACAGAGACACAGAACCCGAAGCAGGCTCCAGACTCTGAGCTGTCAAGCACAGCTTGATGCAGGGCTCAAACTCAGGAACTGTGAGATCATGACCTGAGCTGAAGTCGGACATTTAACTGACTGAGCTACCCAGGCGACTTTTGTCCTTTTTCTTTTTAATGTTTTATTTATTTTTGATAGAGTACAGTGTTTTATTTATTTTGAGAGAGGGGCAGAGACAGGGGAACAGAGGATCCAAAGCAGGCTCTGCGCTGACAGCAGCAAGCCCAACATGGGGCTCTACCTCACGAACTATGCAATCATAACCTGAGTTGATGTCAGACACTCAACTGACTGAGCCATCCAGGTGCACTGAGATGGTAAAATTTTCAATTATTTTTGAAGATTTTTCCATAAAAATGAAAATCAGCATTTTGGATCAAAAGAAAATGACACCCCATAGTACAAGCACATATTCTTTAGACAATCTCTTGATTTAGATAGTATGGAAAACCCAACATAGCTATACCCATGATCATGAAACTTTACAAGTGTATGTATTCTTTTTCTAATTTTTTTCATGTTTGTTTATTTTTGGGAGACAAAGAGACAGAGTACAAACAGGGGAGGGGCAGAGAGGGAGACACAGAATCTGAAGCAGGCTCCAGGTTCTGAGCTGTCAGCACAGAGCCCAACATGGGGCTTGAACCCACGAATCATGGGATCATGACCTGGGCTGAAGTCAGATGCTTAACCAACTGAACCACCCAGGTGCCCCAAATGTATGTATTCTTAACAAGTAAATTTGTCCTTAAATAGCCACTCTACATCATTAGCAGTGAATTCAGAACAGTAGAAAATACATGAAGGAAGCACATTCAGAAATCCTACCTTAAATAATAAGACCTCCAAAGACCACAAAGTGCCTATAGGCATTATAAATGAATAGTTTGGGTGTTGGAGAAGTTCAATATATTAAAGTAAAATATGCCTTAAATGGAGGTAAGTAATGTTTACATTCCTGGGTTTGCTAAAATCATGATTTCTTTCTATAAAAAAAAGTTCTAATGGAGTGTGTATGTGTGTGTGTGTGTGTGTGTGTGAAAATATATGTATATATAATATGTATGAATACATATATGCAGATATATGTGGTGTGTATATATACATATATGTTTGTATACACATAAAGCCTGAAGATAATAAACATGAACTGCTAATTCCCACTGATGATGGTAGCCATTTCCAGTAGTTTCAATGAATTCTAAAAAGTTTTAAGAGTATATATATGATAAGTAGAAGATTACATACCTATATTTTGGAGCTGCATTTTACATTGATACAGTAGGTTTTATTGAATCCATTTATGCTTATGGATGTTATTATGGGCTTTATACCATATACTTTATCATATGCTTTTTAAACAGTTTTGAAAAGAATACATGTCTCCAATTTAAATATGTAAATCTTATATTGAATATAAAAATCAATGTGAAAAGGGAATGAATCTGTTTTCCAGGTGTCAGTGGTTAGAGAAGATGACTAACATCCTTCAAGATTCTAAGTTGCTAAGCCAGAAAAAGGCAGAGGTGGAGAGAGAAGGAATGTTTTTGTTGTCTAAGTATCCCTTCCTCTTATGAGCATGAAACAGCCTTTCATAATTATCATTTACCCTCCACAAAGATAATCTATCACTCACTCAGAGAATCCAGTCCTAACAGGAGCTATAATTATCACATCAGTAATTAAACCAGAACCCCCCCCCCTTTTTTTTTATAAGACAACTTTGGTAAGATGAGTCAATGTAAAGAAACAGTCCTTCTTCCTGACAGATCAGATTTTAGAGACTGCAGAGCTAAGAAGATGATAGATTTGCCAAAGTAAGTGGCATGTTTTATGGGCCTTGAACTTTTACCTGGAAAATATTATCTGCAAGAAAAATTACATTGAAAAGAAAAAGAACAATAGGTACCTGTGAATGCAGCCTCTTTCAGAAATAGGCTCATTGGAAGTGTGATTAGGTAAGACGAGGTCATCCTGGATTGGGGTGGTCCCTAAATTCAGTATGGCCAACATCCTTAATAAGAAGACACAGAGACACTGTCACACACACAGGGAAGACATTTGTGTAAAAAAGGAGGCAGAAATTGGTGATGTGGCTACAAGGCCAGGAATACCAAGGATGCTGACAACCACCAGGGGCTTGGCAGGGGCCAGGCCGGGGTTTTGCTTCCCCCAAGTCTTCAGGGGGAAGGTGTCCCTGCTGCCATCTTATTTTATACCTCTGGTCTCCAGAACTGTGAGAGAATACATTTCTATTGTTTCAAGTCACGCAGTTTATGGTACTTTGCCATGGGGGCCCTAAGAAACTGACCCATATAGTAAATATTTTTTATATTTATCCAAAAGCAGTTGCTTATCTTGATCATTCCTTATTGATGAAAAAATAAAACCTTCCACCTCAGAACCACTATGTACTCAACTCAGTCACATCGTTTAGCATGTATTCTAGTTAGGATTTGTTGGTGAGAAACCTTAGGTTATATTTGTTTGAAAGTGTCTCTAGTTAGTGTTTCTGGAAAGCAAATATCTCTTGAAATATGTGAGTAATGGATTGAGTTTTAAAAAGTTTTTTTTTTTTACTAATTTATAGTGATCCTTTAAAAATTCAGTTATTTGTGTATTTTTTAAGCAAATGAGCTTAAAAATGCTATTAATATATAAACCCCATAACTGGCATTTAAAAATTTCCTTAGCCCACTTTTCATTTATCCTACCATTTTTTTTATTGTAAGCCACATTACAAGATTTTAATTGCTTTTTAAAACCACTTTATAACCTGAGGGGGAAAATATATGTGAAACACATAACTGTCAAATATTAGTCCATACCTACTGTTATTTATAAGAAGTTGCTCTCGATGATTGTATATCTACTCAAACATGCAAGACACATGTGTTCACATGCTGAACTCAATGATAAGATTGCTTTTTTAATAGTGTCAAGAAAGAGGGGAGCTTGGCTTGCTCAGTCAGTTAAGTGTCCCACTCTTGATTTTGGCTCAGTTCAGAGATGGAGGCTTGCATTGGGCTCTGTGCTGACAGCTTGAGATTCTCTCTTTTCCTCTCTCTCTGCCTCTCCAAAACTCATATTTGTTCTCTCTCTCACTCTCTCAAAATAAATACATAAACTTAAAAAATAATAATATTAAGAAAGAGTAACTAATTTGGACAGGTTTCTTCCTTTTCAGCTACAATTTTTTGCTTATTCAGTACTTGTTGATTAATAGAGAAGACAACCTCCACCAAAGCAAAATTTAACCTTTTGAAATTTGGAAAATTCTCTTTCAAAAGCATTATCTATAAATCATACTCCTGTAGGCTCCAAATAATTATAATGATGGGGAGGACACTGTGGACGTTGTGTACATTGAATGGTCAGGGCAGGTATTTTTTGCTTACATAATCATTATTTCTGTTAGAATAACTACTACAGGGAAACTCACATGACATTACTACATCTGTCAAATAGTTCACTCCTCCAGCCTATAATGTGAGAATCCAAATCTAGGTTAAGATTTGTGATCAGTCATGAACTTGTGCCATATTTTTTAATGCCTGGGAAAAGATGAAGAATTTGATCCATTGTGGTTGACAGATTATATATTTCATCTTAAATAGTCTTAGGAATAGGAATTCCAGAGTCATTAATTTCATTTTTAAAATTATGAAATTCTTAATCACATAATAAAGTTATCGAAAAACACATAATTCTTAAATTTTCCCAAATTATTGGGATTTAATGTGTATTACAGTGTTTTGCAAAAGCATATTAAGCTCAAGAAAAGTAACTAAAATTAATAATGTGTAATGAAAATTTATGAACCAAAACCAGCTTCCACAGAAGAAAATTCAGAGATCTGGGTTTAAATAATAAAAATCAAATTAATAATTAAAGGTACATACAAAAAAATTCTACCACTAAATTCTAAAAAGGTGATTATTACATTCTGTACAATGGTCATATTTTATACTGTGTTTAAAGGTAAATAATCACCTAGTTATTTTATAGCTGGTGATATTAATATTTGGCAAAAGTTTAGTATAGGGTACCTCAAAATCCAGTTTTTTCATTACCAAAATTATGTATAAGTTTGAAAATTTTAATTTAAAAATACAACTCAACATTCAAATTAATGGTAAAAAGTTAGCTATCTAGTTTTATTAAAGGGTCACATACAGACATATTTTGACAATGTTTATGAGTCCTACTGTTCCTGTAAAATATAGGTTTAAAAAATATAGGAGGCTCTAATATTGTCTCACATAACTAAATTTTCTTATAGCTTATTTTTTCTCAAAAATTGAACATACTTTACTACAAGCATTAGTACTTGGCCATATTATTAGACACTTGGGAACCAGTACTTAAATACATATTCAGTTGTTCTGTATGCATTGGCTATGAGCCAGGTACATGGAATTAACCAAAAATGATCAAAGTCTAGCGGAATGTATATGCTAATAAATCATGGTAAGTCGTAATGTGTTATAAAACTATGTATATTCAAATTTCTTTGGGAGCACAGAGGAGAAAAAGTTTATTTTGTGAAGTACATAGTGGAGGGCATGGTGGCAAGATGAAATCACAGGTGAAAAATTGATAGTGATTCTCAAAGGAGTTTAAGTAATTCCATGGAGAATGGTTAACATTTATTTCAATTATGAGCCAATATTATAATGTGAACATGAATTTAGGCAATTTCTATGATAGAGTAATATCTTTAAAAATTGAACAAATAATTCTAGTCTGATGATATGACTATATCTGAAAAATAATATTTTCTTCTGTGTACCATATTTGAAGGGAGTATATACAACCTAAACCTCATTCAGAGGTGATCCATCATAATTATGAATGATTTGTAATCAAAGCAAATGTAGTAAATTCCTGTTATTTTAGATTTTCATCATTATTCTAGCTGACAAGTAACTAATGCAGAATTCTGTTTATCCACATAGGACACAGGCTCCCTGTACCTTCCACTCATAACTCTCATAGCAGATTTTTTTTTCTCTTTTCATACTAGAAGTTGAAAGCACAATCTTAGTGTTCTTAGTAATTCTACCTATGTAAGTTTTTCTTGAGATGTAAAGCAAACCTTCTGAAGTCCTGATATTTTATGCTCATGTACTATATTATCAAGTCACTTACATTTTCCTTAGTATCTCCAGGCCTATATTGCAATGCAAGGCAATAATAAGAACTTTATTTTAGTAAGAGATCTGGGGCAATAATACACAAGACTTTGTCAGAATTCTCACTGTCCTTTGATTATTCTATTGGCTTATCTATACCTTATACTCTTTTGATGAGCTGATTTAGGTAGCCTCTCTAACTTTTTTTTGGTAGATAGATTACTACTACTTACTCTGATTATTTTCAAACTTTTGTGTTTTAACTTATCATCATTTGATGCCTAATGGGGTAATAGTTGAAAAAAAAATTTATTAAAGATTTAACAACAGGCATCTTATATATAATACACATTCAATATTAAAATTATTGTATATGTTACCTCATTGCGTATGAGATTTTATGAGAATTTATAAAACAGTATGAATATGGTCCTATTACCTGATATTATACATAGTTTTTTTCTTTTTTCACTTTCTTTTGGAAACCCATACTTCCCATTTTCCCTTATCTTTTCACTACCAACCCCTTTCCCCTGGCAACAACCAAGTGTTTGTATTTATGTGTCTATTTCTGCCTTCTTTTGTGTATTTGTTCTATTTTTTTTCTTACATTTCACATATAAGTGACAATACATGGTATTCGTCTTTCTCTGTTTGAATTATTTCACTTACCATAATACCCTCTAGGTACATCCATGTTGTCACAAATGGCAAGATCTCATTCATTTTATAGTTGAGTAATAATTCATTATATGTATTATATACACACATATACTATATATATATATATATAACTTCTTCCTTATCCATTCATCTGTCAGTGGACACTTAGACTGTTTCCATATATGGGCTATTTCAAATAACATTTCAATAAACATAGAGGTGCATGTATCTTTTTGAATTAGTGTTTTCATTTTTCTATGGGTAAATATCCAGTAGTAGAATTACTGGGTCTTATGGTATTTTAATTTTTAATTCCTTGAATAACTTCCATACTATTTTCCACAGTGGCTGTACCAATTCACATTCCCACTAACTGTGCATGAAGTCTCCTTTTTTCCATATCTTCACCAACACTTGTTATTCCTTGTCTTTTTGATACTAGCCATTCTGAGTAGTATAAGATATCTCACTGTAGTTTTAATTTTCATTTTCTCGATGATTAGTGATGTTGAGCCTATTTTCATTTGTCTGTTGGTCTCTTTTATATGTTCTTTAGAAAAATGCCTGTTCATGTCTTCTGCCCATTTTTAATTAGATGATGATGATGATTTGGTATTGAGCTGTATAAGTTTTTTATATATTTTGTATATTAATCCTTTATTATATATAATTTACATATATCTTCTCCCATTCAGTAAGCTGCTTTTTTATTTTATTGATGGTGTTCTTTGCTGTGCAAAAGCTTTTTTTTTTTTTTTTTTTGGTGTAGTCCCAATAGTTTATTTTAGTCTGAGGAGATGTGTCTAGAAAAATGTTATTAGGGCCAATGTCAAAGAAATTCCTGCCTGTGCTTTTCTTCTATGAGTTTCTATGGTCTTAGGTCTCACATTTACAGCTTTAATGTAACTTGAGTTTATTTTTGTGTATGGTGTAAGAAGTGGGCCAGTTTATTTTTGTCCATGTAGTTGTTCATTTTTCCCAACACCATTTATCAAAGAGACTGTGTTTTTTCCATTGCATATTCATGCTTCCTTATCATAGATTAATTGACCGTATAAGCATAAATTTCTAGGCTCTCTATTTTGTTCCACTGATCTATGTGTCTATTTTTGTGCCAGTACCATACTGTTTTCATTGTTATAGCTTTATAGTATGTCTTGAAATCTGGGAATGTGATACCTCTAGGGTTGTTCCCATTTGTCAAGATCTCTTTAACTATTTGGAGTCTTTTCTGGCTCTATACATATTTCAGTATTATTTGTTCTAGTTCTGTGAAAAATGTTGTTGATATTTGGTAAGGATTGCGTTGGATCTGTAGATCGCTTTGAGTGCAATGGACATTTTGACAATATTGATTCTTCTAATCCATGAGCATGAACTATCTTTCCATTTGTGCGTGTGTTACCTTTAATTTCTTTTGTCAGTGTTCCATAGCTTTTAGAGTATGGGTTTTCACCTCCCTGGTTAAGTTTATTTCCAAAAATTCTATTATCTTTGGTACAATTGTAAGTGGAATTGTTTCCTTAATTTCTCTTTCTGCTACTTTTATTTATTAAGGTATGAGAACACAATACATTTCTGTATATTAATGCTGTATCCTTCAATTTTACTGAATTCATTTATTACTTTTAATAGCTCTCTGGTAGAGTCTTTAGGTTTTCTGTGTGTAGAATCATGTCATCTGCAAATAGTGACAGTTTTATTTCTTCATGACCAATTTGGATGCCTTTTATTTCTTTTTTGTCTGCTTGCTGTGGCTAGGACTTCCAGTACTATGTTGAATAAAAGTCATGACAGTGGACATCCTTGTCTTGTTCAGATCTTAAAGGAAAAGCTCTCATTACTTCACCATTGAACATGATGTTAGTTGTGGTTTTGTTATATGTGGCCTTTATTATGTTGATACTATTTTCCTTCTAAACTCACTTCGTTGAGAGATTTTTTTTTTTAATGAACAGATGTTGAAATTTGACAAAGCTATTTCTGCATCTATTGAGACAATCACATATTTTTTAGTCTTCATTTTGTATCATATTGATTGATTTGTTAATATTTGAACCATTTTTCCATCCCTGGAATAAATTCCAGTTAATCGTGGTGAATGATCCTTTTCATATGTTGTTGTTGAATGTGGTTTGCTAATGTTTTGTTGAAGATTTGGTATCTGTGTTCATCAGGGATATTGGTCTGTAGTTTTCTTTTTGTAATGTCTTTATCTGGTTTCAGTAGCAAGGTAATTCTGACTGCATGATATGTATTTGGAAATATTATTTAAGTGAAAAATTTGCAACTTTAAAAGATTAAATAATTTCCCCATAGTTACCTATCAGGTATTGGCATGAAGCTTTTAACTATGTTGGTCTATCACTCATTCAAAATTCTTACCCTCTAGGCTCCACTGTCTTCTTTTATGGCTCATAATGTTCTCTGTACTCTTTGTTTGATCTGTTTTATTTGCTTTTCTACATGTTTCTGTATAGTCACAATTCTTCTATGGCATGGCATGAAAGGTAGTTTCTTAGACTGAATTCCAAGGTAATTAGAAGCCAGCCATTTGATGATGTGATTTTGTTTAGATATAAAATTGTTCAAAGAATATGTATTATAGAAAATGTTTATACTAATAGTAATCATAATTAATTTACTCATTTTATTTTCAGATCAGTTATTTATATCAAGACAATCAGGTAATTCAGTTAAAAAGGAAATTTGATTCTCACTGAATTCATTAGTTGTACAGTTAGTTAGATTTTAGTTCATTGTATAAAGAATCATAGGGGCACCTGGGTGGCTCAATCAGTTAAGTATCTGACTCTTGATCTCATCAGGTCATGATCTCACGATTCATGGGATTGAGCCAGGAGTCCGGCTCTGCACTGACAGTGCAAAGCCTGATTGGATTCACTCCCTCCCTCTGTCTCTGTTCCTTCCCCACTCATCATCCCTCCCTCTCTCTCCCAAAATAAATAAACATTAAAAAAAAAGAATCATAAAAATGTTTTTATACATAAAATATAGTTTTATTATATCAGACAATAGTGATAATATAACCATCAGAGTATAATATATCAGAGTATAATGAACATTATGTGAATTTCACATAAAATTCAATTATGTTTAACCTTTGCTTCTGCTTCTGATTCTCCTTCTCCTCCTCCTCCTTCTTCTTCTCCTCATCTCTGCCATTCATATTTGCTTATATTGCTGAGATATCTCAGTTTGGTTTTGATTTTGAAACCCAAGATAATGGAAATTACTATTTTATATTTTCTTCATTGAAAATGAAGTGACATATTTATATACATAGGTATATGACAGTTGTTCACACACAAAAAATAAATTTTTACCTGAATAACTTGGTAACTGTGGCTATTTGAAAAGTTCTAAACTTTTTAAAACATGCATGTTAAGTACTTAGTTTTGGATTTAGCATGAATAAAATGTATGTCATTTTTGTTTCAAATTTAAATTACATTAAATGGTAATCTCTTTTTTTAAATGTTATGTTAAACTTGTCATATGAATACCCTTTAAAGTGGAAAAATATGGAAATTATCTAGTAGGTTGATGTTCCACAAAGACATTTGAATTATGATCACCATGTTTAGGCTTAAGATAATTGTAGGAAATTCATTCAGAGAAAAAAAATATATCCAAACTTGTGGGTTATGTTATTTATGATTGTTGAATTTGATACATGAGAAAAACTTTTGCTTTAAAAGAAAACAAAACTTGAAGGCTTCTGGGTAAGAAGACAAAGAAGTAAAGCTATGGTAGTTTGCATAGTTTATTAAAAACAACAGACATTGTCTACTTCAATAGAAGCTGAAAATATTTGAAAGTTCAGTGATCACCAGATTCTAGGAATTTCATGATGACTTACTTTGTTCGGCATAATTCTATTCAGGAGTTCCTATTTTAACTTTGCTGTTGATGTTTCATAACAGACAGTGTGTGAAAATCGTCCAGCATTCCTCCTAAGACCATGCATTCTACTTTATTAACTCCAAAACTATCACACAAGACAGTTTCCCAGTAATTGAAATTCCCATGGTCAATGCAGAATCTGTTTTATGGATGCTGTTCTTTTCTATTTTCCTGTGTACGGTTCCTTTACCTTATTTTTCTTCACATTCTCTGAGAGATCAAAATGGCCCTTGTTATTGACTCAGTCACACATTATGTAAATGATAATGCCCTCTTGGGCCAAGAGAACTATAGAGCTTTTGTTGTATTTGCTAGTTCAGAGTATTCTTTAGTTTGCTCTTGTTTTATTGGAATTCACATTTATTTGACATATACGGTATGAAATACCTTTATATATATATATGATGAAGATACCTTATATGCTGGGTTATTTGAACCTTGATATTTTAATTCATTTTTTAATGTTCTCATATTTTATGATTATGCAAAACTATATATGATAACTGCTTATGTTTCAATTGTTTTTTGAATTTTTAAAACAATTCATCTGTTTCATTTGTGAAATGATTAAATGGAATATTCCATTAACAAGTTGGAGAAGTTACCATGCAGTTCAATTAGTATTCTGTTATTAGATTTGTTCTACTAAAAATCTTTCTTTGCATTTTATGAAGGCTTTTGATGTCTAATAAGAAAACATTAAAAATATCAACATTTTTCCTTAACACTTTAAAAATTATAAACACTAAAGATTTAGTATCAGTTGTCTTGCCTTAATAATAACCGGTATTTTATCTTAACATCACCAATTTAATATTGTCTTTAGATTATTTTCTTGCTGAAACTGATGTTTCTCAGATTCATATTTTTATCAAAAGTGTTTTACTTTAAATTTTGGTTTAAAATTAAAAGCTGAAATTTAAGAGCATTGTTGACTATAAAATATGATTGTAGTCTATTTCCTAGTAAAAACTAATGAAATCACCCATCTGATAAGCAAACTTTTATAAAAACTGAATTACATTAATTTTAGATACATATGACACTTCTTAAATACTGAGAATCTAGACTTTATTCAATCTTTGTTGTCTTGGAGATATAAAACATTGTCTCTACTCTATGTCCTATTTTTCATTTTTTTTAAACTATTGGTGTTACTCTTTTCTGAATCAGCTTTAATTTATCTTGTCTTCTTTGAAATTAGGCAAATGACTTCTATAAAATATTAAATAAAAGTCTAGAAATTTTGTAAGTTTAATTTGCAGCAACAGTTTGCAATCTAAATTTAGAAGGCAAACAACATCTTCATTCTAAATTGAGAAGACAAAGAACATCTTTATTGGTAAGAGCTCCCAAAACCTTGTTTACTGAGCAAGCAGGCATAGTGTTTATCTAGATGCTGTAGTAATTCACTGTGGGCCCAGAGACTAAATACACTTATTTTTATTTGACAAGCCAAGCACCAAACAGATGGACCATGGTTAAAAGAAAGAGAGACATTCCTGGGTTTATAAATATGAGTTATTACTTTTTTGAATAGGGAATTAATTCCTATTATTAATAGATTCATTAAACTATAAACATTTGGTCTGCATCTATTCCTGGGTTCCGTTAGAAACTCAAAGCCTAAACTAAAGTCTCTTATGCAAATCACTTATTTAGAAAAACCCAGGGACCAAGAGTAGAGGACTGAAAAATATTAGACAGAAAGAGTCAATACAAGAGTGTTATCAAGCTGGTCCATCAATGTGGCAGCTGGTTCACAATCCATCTGGGATCTTTTAAGGGGCCCTGTAGGCTGAAATTCACATTAGTCCATCTAAAGCCTGGAAGAGAGGGCCAGACTTTATTCATTGACTCCCTCTCCCATTGGCCAGGAGTTCCCTAGTGAGCTATTAAATCTCAACGATGCTTCGTTTGTGCAAGCTCAAATCCCCAGTGTTTCCTATAGGTGTGCAACTCTAAGGTTGCAGAGAAATACTGGGAAAAGTAACTGGTACAGAGGAGGTGAGGTGCTCTGGTATTTTAGTTACTAGAAGCTGTTGGCTAGAGCAGTGTTTGAGGGAAATGATGGCCAAGAAGATGCAGAAGACATTTATTTTGGTCCAGAGATGTCATGGGAATCTGGAGGTACAAAGTTCTCAGTTGATCCATCCAAATGTTCTTACCCTTTTCCTAGAGTCCCACCACTTTTCTCCTCATAGCCCTGATGGGAGCACAGGCAGAATGCGTTTGCAGCACCTTTGCAGTTACTGGACCTCATATTTAAATCCTGGGCCTGGCACTCATTAATATCCTCTAAAACTTCAGGGGATAAGGATGTTTTTACATGCTGTTATAAAGTATTTAGATTCTCACAGAAATTTTTGAATTGACAGTTAGTTAACCTAGACTTGTTTTATTTTATGGTCTCTAGCCTCTTGAATGCAAAGCCAATCAACCTGTAATCCTTTTAATTATCAGAATCATATGCCACTGTTGCCATATAAACCAATGCTTCACTTTCCACCTGAATCTCTTCCTGATGGATAGTTGGTAAACATCTTAGGAACTATAATGTTAATGCATATGCTTTACTTTTATTCTCTATGTCTCTTCTGAATCTGCCACCAGGTAATAATGGTTATAATTGTGATGTCCCTGTGTATCAGAGGTGACCACCACATTACTTACTATCAGCAATACGTGGTATTGCTATCTAACTCATGAATGATCCAGTTCCAGAGTTCCACCATGAGAGTCAGCTGTTTTACCCAGGGGACATATGAAAGAAGATACCCACAGAAGGTTTGAGTGAAAGTAATTTATTTTAGGAAATAATGTCAGGAATAAAGAGTCGATGACTGCCTGGAATTAAAAAAAAGAACAGATGACACTCAAATGAGTTGAAAACTTATGTCCATGCCAAATGTGTCCATGGATGTTAATAGAGGCTTATTAATGTTGACAAAACTTGGAAGCAACCAAGATTTTTTCAGTAAATTAGCAGATAAATTATGGCACATCTATACAATGGAATATTACTCAAAACTAAAACAAAATTCATCATCAACACATGAAAAGATGTGGAGGAAACTTACATACATATTGCTAAGTGAAAGAAACCTATGTTTAAAGGCTCTATCCTTATAATTCCAACTAAATGACATTCTGGAAAAGGCTAAGTTATGGCAGGGGTAAAAAAGAGCAGTGGTTGCTAGGAGCTATTAGGGAGGGAGTGCAGAGGTGGAGCACAGTGGAGTTTTAGGGCGGTGAGACTATACTATATGTTCTCTAATTATAGATACATGTCATTATACATCTGTCAAAACCCATATAAAATATGTTACTGAGACTGAAACAGAATACAAACTATGTACTTTGGGTGATTGTGTGACAATGTAGGCTCTCTCTCTCTCTCTCTCTCTTTTTAACCATGGTCCATCCGTTTAGTGCTTGCCTTGTCCCACATTCCCTTGATCCATAAACCTGCAGCCTCTCCTGCTATCAACTGTGGTATATTAAAATATTTGTGTATTTATTAATGGAATATGAATGAATTCTAAACTATTTAGTCTGAGGTACCAAGAATATTCACCACAGGATAAACCAAATTCCATATGAAGATCTAAACATCTTCAACCTATAGTTAAAACAAATGTTTCCTAAAGAAAACAAAGATAATTACAAACTTTTAAGCAGATAATATTTGACAGGAAAGCTTCTAGAAGCATCTTACTTATTCCTCATGAAGGACCTATTTGTGTGGAATCTTTATCTATTTTTATATATGTAGTACAGCAGAGATCTGTGACTGGTGAAGATGAGATTTGCTTCTCTTTAATATCCATCAATTCATGATGCCTGGGTGGCTCAGTCGGTTAGGCGTCCGACTTCAGCTCAGGTCATGGTCTCACAGATTGTAAGTTCGAGCCCCGCATCAGGCTCTGTGCTGACTGCCAGCTCAGAGCCTGGATCCTGCTTCAGAGTCTGTTTCCCTCTCTCTCTGACCCTCCCCTGCTCATGCTGTCTCTATCTCTGTCCCAAAAATAAATGAAACATTAAAAAAATATCCACCAACTCATCTAAGATGCTCAAGGTGTAGTTACTCAGAGATTGATTCATTAAGCAGTTCAAAGACATCATCAAGAATTCAGATACACTTATTATTTCTCTCTTTTTACTCGACAATTTCTCTTCAAAATATAGTGAGAATAGCTTAATTCCAGTTATTTTTCCATTAAAATATTAACCAGAATAATAAATCTGATGATTTTTTTTCCTTTAAAAATTGAAAAAAAAAACACCCAAACCCACCAATTTCCTATGTACCCCACTAGCAGATCTCCAGTTCAGTGGCAGGAGGTGCATCTCATATGTGAATCTAAATTAAGCTCAGGAGAGGGTGTGTTTTTACATACCGTTAACAACAACTTAAAGAATATGTCATTGGCTTTTGAACTGAGTATTAGGTCAAAGCCAGAAGGCCTCTGAGCAAATCATAAATTGAAGGAGGTCGAACTTTAATCAGAGAAAATGCAGAGGTTTAAAGACACTTGAAGACATTTTCAGCAAGGCATTAACAAAGAGGGAGGAGGGGAACCTTTGTGGCTCAGTCTGTTAAGCATCCGACTTTGGCTCAGGTCATAATCTCATTATTCATGAGTTAGACTCCATGTTGGGCTCTGTGCTGACAGCCTGCTTCAGATTCAGGGTCTCCTTCCCCACTCATGCTCTCTCTCTCTTTTTCTCTCTCAAAAATAAATAAGCATTAAAAAAACTTTAAAGTTTAAAAACAAAAAAGAAAGAGTGAGGAAATTATTTTTGGAAGTTATAGAAAGGAGATCCATATTATAATGTCAGAAAATGCAGCTAAATTGTCACCTATGCTAACATGAAAAATAGTAAAACATGCCTAATGACCCGATGCTCTAAGGACATTCTAGATAGAATGTTGAGGCTACCACCTAGAGATAGTTTATCACAAAACGAGTAAGGAGAGAGGTATACTAAGGAATAAGTTATTCTGCATTGGAGTGAACTTGGAGGAAGTGTAAAGGGCTCAGAATAATCTTTTCAGCTAACAAAGAGTTCTGACAGTAAGCAAGAACCCTAATGCAAAAAATAAAAACCAGTGTGGGATTGTAAAATCCTTTGTTCAAAAAGATTTAAACGAATAACTCAAGCATTTTCAAATAGACCAAAGTCCTCCAGTGAACCCCAAGGTGTGCCTTCAAGATCCTTTCTCTTACACAGTGGGGATTACAAGAAATTGAAAAGCATTGTCCTATATCAGCTTTACCCAGAGCCTGAATTAGGGAAGTATCTGTTTCAGATTTTTGGTTATTGCATTTTTCTGATTGAATACATGCTAATACCATTCATTAAAAACCCCACACATTTTAAATACCTTTTTTCCTGGTGGAAGTTACCTACAGTTATAACTATAAGTGATGAAAAATATACAAAATGAAAAGAGGCCTTTCTTTGGGTTCCGAAACGTTTATGTCAGGAAGCATAGTACAAAATCAACTCAGTTGCAAACTTGGTTGTCTTATGAAAACTACTAAGTAGAATCAAAAGTGCAGATTCTAGATGCCAATATTCAAGATGAAAATTGCCAAAGAAAAGGACTGAGCCCTAATCAAGAGACCAGCAACATATGTCCTGCTGGATTTCAGAGGTGCTGTGATCATTAACTACTGTTGCTTCCCTTTTATCACTTTTTGAATGAGAATGTCCATAGTGGTTGCCCCATCCCTGTGACATTATTCAGTGTTTTGGAGTGGGAATGGGGTGGCAGGGGAGACACATAATTTTTCTATTTAGCTCCTAGATATCCTAAATATGACAGATGTAGCAAGACTTACACCAGAGGAATGTATGCTCATCTGAGCTTGTAAATGATGTCTTCCAGACTTCCTATTGTGATTCCATAACAGGATGAAGCTTTTAGGGACCTGGGGGAAAGATGCATGTGTACTGTATGTGAGAATGTGAGTTATTGTGGCTAGAGAGTGAATGGTTAAAAATCATACTTTCAAAAAAATTAGTGCAACAGTATACCTATTACCCCAAGGTCTCCTGCAATGTGACTTTACCATTGCCCCATTAATTGGGATACCCCCCATTTGTATCTGGGTTGGCCTACTACTCACTTGAAACCAACAGAAAGTGATAGAAGTGAAGGCAAATGTTTTTGAAGCTATGTCATAAAAGGTAGTGTGACTTCTGCTTGGTTCACTAGGCCTCTTACTTCAGAACCCTGAACTGGCAAGGCAGAAGGTCCACTTAACTGAAGCCACCGTATAGTGAGAAAACCCAAATTAGCTGAGAACACATGCAGAGGTCCTGAGAATATGTGAATATACAAAGAGAGGTGACCAACCATCTCTCATAGCTGCAAAATTCTAATCTTGATAATCTTTTATTCAATGTTACTCAGAGTAATTTCACTTTTTTCATCAAACCCTGACTAATCCAAGCCATAATTCAACTTCTCATGGAACTTCAAAAAATCCAGATATATAATGTAAAATTTTCTTCATAGATGAAAGCAATTTTTCATTCATTGTTTAGGAATATTTATTGAGCATCTACTATGTACCTACTCTGTGCTGGAGATAAATTATCTGCCTTCATGGAGGCTACAGTCTGTTTCAGGACACTGGCAATAAATAAATATGACATATAAGCCCAGACAATGATAAGAGCAATGAAGAACATAAATTAGATGAAGAAAATAGACAGGTAAGGGGTGATATTTTAGATAGTGATGTAGAAGCCTTTTCTGTGGTATCAACTGAAAAAAGTAAAGGATACAATTATTTAAGTATGCAGGTAGGAGCTTTCCAGAAGAAGTAAAAAATGTATAACCCTGTTCATACTTAGAATGTAAGGATTAACAAAGAGACAAGTATAACTTCAACATCTTAAAATGAGAATAAAGGTAAGAGATGTAATACCAGCTATGCAGATCATAGTAAGCCATGTAGATGCATACATTTTCTTTAAAATCTAAGATAGCCCCTTGAGGTGTTTTCTAGGGCATTAAGATGAACTGATACTGTTTCAAGCAGGAATTGTTGAAAAAAAGTAGGAACAAGGGGCTAGAGAGCAAATAGATTATTTACTACTATCCCAGGAAAGTGTTGAGAGTGGCTTGGACCAGAAGTGTAGTCACAGAGGTAGTGAGAAATGGTAACAATCTGTATTTATTGTATCCTTATAGCTTGGATATAGAGGGGAAGCCAAAAATCAGTAGTCAAGATGAACTCTAAGAATTTATGCCCCGTAAGTAACAGAAAGGGGACATTTTTAGGGAAAAAAAAGAATTACTGGGTGATGAAAGTGGAGATGAGAACTTGATAATGGGGTGGTTTTACACGAGAGAGAAATTAAGAGTTTAATTTTGAATATGTTATCCTTGAGATGTCTACCATGCCTCCATACAAAGACATCAAGGAAGCTGTTGGATATTCATGCTTGGTTTTCTAGCATTTCTGAAATAATTTTGGGTTGAAGATTGAAAAAAATAGATTGCTCTATTTATAAGTATAATTTAAATCCACTGTTGTATTACGGCTTCCCTAGGTAATGAAAGTAGACATAGTGAAAGGAGGAGAAGAGTTTCCAGTACTGAGCTCTGTAGTACACAATGGTTTGAAGTAGGAAAAAGGAAGGATATTCATCAAAGAAGCATGAAAAGAGAAGCATGCTATGTAAAAAAATAAGTATCAGGAAATTGTGATTTCCCAGAATCTAGATGACTATGTTTCAAGAAGGAATTTGAGATCAATTGCATTAGGCATTGCTTGGAAATCAACAAAGATAAAGACCATTTGTCATGATAAAGTAAATTATAACCATAACCTCAATATGAGCATTTTCTGTAGAGACACCAATGCATATGACTTTTTAAAGTAGATTCAAGGAATAATAAGTGAAGTGGACTTAGTAATATAGGTATATCCTTCTGTGTTTCTGTACTGTAATGAAAGAGATTTTTTATTTTTTGAAAAATAAGAGATTTTGCATAAGCTTTTTAGTTCGATGAAAATGCTCTCATAGAAATGAACATTAATTAAAATAGAAGAAGGGAATAATTTCCAGAACAGTGTCTTTGAGTAGAAATGCATTGTATCTAAGAGAGAGGACAGAGTGTGTGTCGTATCTGGACATAGTTTTAGAAGGAAATGAAAATCCTCTTCTGTGCTCTGTGTGTGTGTGTGTGTGTGTGTGTGTGTGTGTGTGTGTGTATAAACTAAAAGATAATCAGGATAGAGTAAAAAGTAGAGAAAGAATTAAGGAGGAACAGGGGATGTGGAATACATATTTAGGATATTGAATAATGAATTCCCACAGGAAATATAATAGGTTAGGTAGCAGAGATGCTTCCTATATAAAATTTGTAGTTAAAAATTTAGAGGGAATCCAGTCGACATGGCTGTGTTAATCTTCAGCTTTGAGAAATGTGTTTGACACATCAGTGAAGTAGGTATGAAGTAAAATTGAATGTAAATAGGGTAAATTATTTTACCCAATTATTTGATGGATCATGAACTTAGGTATACTACGGAATCATGAGAATGGCAGGTTTATGAAGTACAGAAATGAAAAATGTGTCAGTCTTACAGGATCAGAGAACTTGGTAGAGTTCAAGAGTTTTAGCAATGAGGATACTTAAATAAATTAATTCTGTGGAATACAACACTTGATATTGGGATTTGGTATTGGTATAATTATTGGTTAGGAAAAGATGTGACACAAATATTTCAGTAGTGGATTGCTGAGGGAAAGTGTAGGATAAGATTTTTAAAGGTGAATAACCTGAGACATCTACCTAAAAGCAAAGGCATCCTTATTTATACATTTTAAATTATCATGTCTATGTTTATCAACTACTCTAAGATTAATAAACAGCAGAAGAGATGAACACTAATATAATATCTATACTTTATTACATTTTAAAGCAAATACTGGGATAAAAAGAAGTATAAAATCCCTTTTAAAGTATTTTTTTTATTCTTTTTTATATTTTTATTTATTTCTAGGAGAGAGAGAGAGACAGCGTGAGCAGGGGAGGGTCAGAGAGAGAGGGAGTCACAGACTGAAACAGGCTCCAGGCTCTGAGCTGGCAGTCAGCACAGAGCCCAACGCGGGGCTCGAACCCACGAACTGCGAGATCATGACCTAAGCGAAAGTCGGACCCTTAACCGACTAAGCCACCCAGGCGCCCCAGTATTTTTTTTTTTTTTATTCTTTTGGGAAGAGAAAAGATAAAGATTCAGGAGACATCCTTAAAGGGGAGGAAGAAGAGGAAATTGATGATTTAGCATTTTTATTATCTGTTCATAATGACCATCTTTTCTGGTTGCCTAATACATTTTATTTTGGTATTTATTTATAAGTTACCACTTCCAGTAAGTTAGACACAATTCCAGAATATCTACTCTTCAGATAGCATTACTAATAAAAAGTAAAAGCTTATTTGAAATAGTAGGCATATACATCTGATCATATACACTCTTCTAGACATTTCATTAGAATGGGCCAAAAATGTCAGTTAATATATAGCTTGTCATTTTTGATATAGTTGAGGGTCTAAATCCATTAATTTCTAATTTTTTATTTTATTATTGACAACTTTCATTGACAAGGGAAAAACATTAGTGTTTACAAAATTTTGATTATAGGTACACAATTTTGTCTTAGAAGTAAGGACTTCTAATTTAGCTTTCAGAATATTGACTTTTAAATGTTGTATTCAGGGGCCCTGGGTAGCTCAGATGTTTAAGGGTCCAACTCTTGATTTCAGCTCAGATCATGATCTCACAGTCATGGGATTGAGCCCAGTGTCAGGCTCTGTACTGACAGCATGGAACCTGCTTGGGATTCTCTCTCTCTCTCTCTCTCTCTCTCTCTCTCTCTCTCTGTCTCTGATTCTCTCTCTCTCTGTCCTTCTATGACTCATGTCTCCTAGCTCCTTCTCTTATTCTCTCAAAATAAATAAACTTTAAATAAATAAATAAATGTGTTTAATGAAGTTAATAGTATGCGATGTGTGTATATATAATATAGATTAATATATTAATTAAAAATCACATGGAATATTTTGAACAAAGATGACAAAATGTAAAATGTATAAACCAAAGAAAAATCATACTGTATCTATAATATAGTTTCTATTTTCAATACCAATGAATATAAAATGACTGTCGCCATATAGGAAATAATTGAAACTATTTAATGATTGTTATATTTTATTTACAAAATGATTATATGACAAAGACAAGGTAAAATTTATTTTAAAAAACCATTACTCAGACACTACTATAAAAAAAAGAATTGTCTCAATTGCCTGTTCTTTTTTTATTATTTTTTTTTTAATCTGAGTTATATGGCTGACAGGCCTTTTTTTTTTTTTTTTTCATTTTGCAGATGACATTTCCAAAAACCAATAACCTTCATCTTATTCCTCAAATGTATTTCTTTACATACATTTATATTTTGAAGAGACATTTACTGAGCAGTTTCTAGATGTATGGCAAAAGTTTTAAATGAACTCAAAATAAAAAAAAAAATTCCTTTTTGGTTCACCATGTTTTTCAGAAATTGTATGTATGAACATCACTGTGCAATGAGTACATACCTCAAAAAAAATCCACCCCTCAAAGAATCCTTGGTAACACAAATGAGGCCATGATCCTCCTTGCTCCTGGTATGGTGGGTACTCGTTGCAAGGACTTCACAGAGGAGGTAATGTTGGAGCTCATTTGACAAATAATTGAGTAAAGACAGAATTAGAATCAGAGGATAAAGTTATTACAAGTACACAGATACATAGATAGATAAAATGTGAAAAACACCCAGTTAGAGCCAGGGATGACATAGGAAATGTAAGAATATACCAGAAAGTCTGAGTGAGAATATTTAACACTTCAGTGGATGGACAGCCATAAAAATGTTTTAAGCAAGGTGTGGAACATCAGCAGAAGCCAGTAGAAGGGGGGGAGGGGTAAAATTGGCAGTTCTGAAAGCACTACGGTGGCAAATGGAATGGCCTACAGAAAGATGAGGAGATCCTTCCTTAAGGCTATGATGGTGCACAGAGAGATGAAAGAAAAATTATGAACATTGCCTAAAACAGGATTGGCTTCCTTCTCTCAGCTAGATCTTGGTATGGTATTATAGTAAGCAATGAAATAGGAGTTTCATAATACCTCAAATCACTCCTTATTAAAACATTTTCCTTCTGCTCCTTCATTTTCTATCTTGGGTATTAATAGGTGATAATCAGTATTTTTGTCGGGTTCAATTCTATTCCTTTCCCTAGAGTTCAAGCAGTTCTTCACGATATGCAACTATATTTTGTATGTGCGTGGTGGGGGGAGTGGGAGTGCATGAAATATTTCTCTGGCCCCATTTTTCGCCTGGTTTGTGACAAAAATAAAAGGATGGACAATAATACTTGTGTAGCTTCATCTGAACAGGATCAATAGGAAGACACCACTCTATTCTCAAGCCCAAGACAATAACCAATGAACAAGAAATGTTTTAAAATCCGTTTGTTCCAGTACGTGCAATTAGTCAAAGAGAAATAAAGACATTATCATTTATTAAAATACTTCTGTTTTTTCAGTTATCTCTTTCTATAGGGAGTAAAGAATGATGAATGCACATATGTATGCATGACACGTGTTAAAAGGGTTGTTTTTTATATAAATATAAATAAATATTTATAAATATTTAAGTCTATAAATATAATTTGACTAAGTTTACTCCAGAAGAAATAATGGCTCACTACTGGGAAGTAAATTCCATGCTCTCTAAGAAAAACTTTCTGGGAAGATAGAAATAATCCTTACACTGTCTAAAAAAGTAGCCATTAGACACCTATGCCTATTAAGAACTTCAAATGAACTAACAAAACTGAGGAATTCAATCATTGTATTTATCTTAATTTTGATTTTATAATATGATTATTCTTTTCTGGTTATAGCGTGCTTGTTTTCATATCTTTCTGAGAATGTAATTACACTTTTCTTACTTCAGAGCCTTTGCATTTTTACTCTGTTCTATACATGGGGCTTCATGGATTTCCCCTGTGATGGCTCCTTTTCATCCTTCATCTTTAAGCTTAAATGCCACCTTCTGAGAAAGGTTTTTCATAAACTTCAGTCACTAACTTAATGTCATCTCCTTTATAATCACTAATTATTCTGTGTCTCTACCCAAGTATATATATTACTTCCTCAGTATAACTTATTACATATCCTAATGAGTTATGAACCAGTTTACTTGATGTATCCATGTCTCAACAAGTAGAACATTAGATCCAGGAGGGCACAGATCACTCCTCCCTAATCATCATCATCTGTAGTACCTGACATAATGCCTGTGAGTGAATACTTGTTGAATAAATGTGGATCGCTTTCCAATTTATCCTGTTAAACTATTTTCTATCTTCTCTTAAATGTATTATTTTAGGGGCGCCTGGGTGGTTCAGTCGGTTGGGCATCCGACTTCCGCTCAGATCATGATCTCACGGTTAGTGGGTTTGAGCCTCGCGTCGGGCTCTGTGCTGACAGCTAGCTCAGAGCCTGGAGCTTGCTTCAGAGTCCGTGTCTGCCTTTCTCTCTGACCCTCCCCTGTTCACGCTGTGTCTCTCTCTCTCTCATAAATAAATAAAACATTTAAATATATATATATTATTTTCAATGTTATTTTAATAAAATATAACTTAATTTTCAACCAGAATTTAATTACAAAGAAAAAATGTAAATAAAAACGATCTCAAAGGCATGTCTCATGTACTACATTCTGTTTACAATGCCTTCCTCCTCTATGACAGCCAAATTCTTCCTCCCATTTTCTCTTAAGCCCATTCCTATTTGGCTTTTCCTCTCATCATTCCACCAAATTGTTTTTATCAGCATTGTAATCAAACTCCACATCAAGATAGATATACTGTGACCCTTATGCTTAAGGTCTGGCACTCCTCACTTTCATTGGTCACTTCTATCTCTCTAATTGGGAAGGGTCCTAGTTTAAATATATTTACATAAAGTTTGGAAAAGTGAAATATTTTCTCTCATGTAGTTAGAAACAATGCTTCTTCCTTTTGATATTTCTCCATATTTCTCTTTGATTTTGAGGACAATGGTCCAGAGTGTTTTGGAAATCCAGCCAAGCGCAAGTTCATTTGGAAAGACATTGAATTTTAGTTTAATATGGTTATTTCTGGCCAAAGTGGTATAGGAATACCTTCAAAGGATACTGTCTCACCCACTATGCAAATCACCTAGAGTTGTGATATAAAGGTGCAGGTGAATTGCAGCCTCTGCACTTGGTATCTGGATGTATGTAGACAATATATAAGATACAAGTCCTGAAATATACAGTGCCAGATGCTAGACTGTGGAAAATTTATCCAGTCATCAAATGTGGAGCATTGCAAGCAGTCTTTTTAGTTCTTATCGATGCCTAGTCAAAATGAATGTTCTCACCTGTCGGGAATACACTTGATGATGTAGTACAAACAAGTGTATATACACTGCACTTTCTTTTCCCTCTGTGAATTGTGAAAAGAGAATTCATCAGAAACTATGTTTGTAGGTCCATGACATAAGCAATAAATACATCTGTATGTGAGGTAAAATTTTAATGAATCTCCACTTATTGGATTGAATATGAGCCTATCTGACACATCATATCCTGAACAGTATCATGGCTCTAACCTCCAGTAAAATTTCCTGAAAAAATAACTATTCCAGGAATAAAACTTCAAATATTAACAACACAATGCACATTGCATAAAAATAATTTAATTAAACATTAGGTTACTTGGTAGACTATTGTCACAACTTTATTTGAATTTTTTTCTCCCTTAATTTCAAATTAATATTAAGAATTTTTGGACAAATTCACAGATTACTAATAAAAAGAAAAAATATAAAATGAAAGAAAGAAGACTGGCAGAAACTTCAATGCCAAACTCTTAGTATATGTCCACAGAAACCTATGAATTTTGTTGTCAAAATTTATGAGAAAACTTTACAAAGTGATAAAAATAAAGACCAACATGTCGGAGAAAAGACTGCTTACTTTCTCTTCGGAAATGATACTGCACTATCCTTAGCATATAAAGATAGTGAGCAAAAAGTATGCAGCCAAAATCGTACAGAAAAAAAATCACAGACGTATATCAAGCAGTTACCTAAAAATAAAACCACTGTATTATTTTCTCTGGATTTTGTAATATTTGTCATATATGCTACCTCTCTGAAGTAGTCTGTAATCTGATGCAAACTCTCTTCTCACACTAAATAAATATATAACATTGCACCTAATTTTAAAATTTTTTTAAAATGTTTTATTTTATTTCTAGGAGAGAGAGAGAGACAGCGTGAGCAGGGGAGGGTCAGAGAGAGAGGGAGTCACAGACTCTGAAACAGGCTCCAGGCTCCGAGCTGGCAGTCAGCACAGAGCCCGACGCGGGGCTCGAACCCATGAACCGCGAGATCATGACCTGAGCGAAAGTTGGACGCTTAACCGACTAAGCCACCCGGGCGCCCCACATTGCACCTAATTTTAAATTCAAGGATTTGTATTGTTGGATAATATAAACTTTAAGCACCAGCCCTGGTTCCATTCCGCTCCAGCCAACGAGTGACTCTCAGTCCTCCGAGAAGCACTTACTCAGTTTCTCCCTACTTTCTTCAGGATATGCTTTCTATATTTTGCTTCAGGGGACAACAATCTCATGGTTTCCTTCCTACTGTACTCTTAATACTTTTTCTTCTCTGTTTGTCCCCACTCTCTTTGAAATGTTACCCAGTCTGGGGACTGGATCAATACCATCAAAATGCAACACAACTGGTATTTTGAAACACCAAAAGTTACACTCCAAACCAAGAACTCCAGACTTCTATACTCACTTCTAACTCTACATTTCCATATGTGTAGCTACTAAACATTTCCATCCTTGTATACCCCAAACCCAATTCCTGATCTTTTTTTTTTCTATCCCTACTCCTACAGGTTTCTAGTCTTAATTTATGGCAGCTCATTACTAGTTATATCTTGCCTTGTATCTTCGAGTATCCATGATTTCTTTGAAGTATCTCAAACACATCAGGCAGTTTTCCTCAGAAAACTGGTATTCTCACTCTCAATGTTTAGAATACTGTATATCCCTAATACAGAGATTACTCAGTACTTTTCAAAATTCAGTCTTTATTCAAATGCCACATTTTCTTTTCTTTTTTTATTAATTAATTGGTTAGTTTGTTTGTTTTGAGAGACAGAGGGAGGGGCAGAGAGGGAGTGAGAGAAATTTCAAGGAGCCTCTGCGCTGTCTGTGCAGAGCCTGACATGGGGCTCAAAGTCACGAAATGTGTCATCATGATCTGAGCCAAGATCAAGAGTCTGACACTTAACTGGCTGAGCCACCTAGGTGTCCCCAAATGCCACATATTCAGTGAAGTCTTACCTGACTATTTAAAATTGAACATCCTATCTTAATAGAACTTAATCCCTTTTTATGATTTATTTTCCCATCTAATATGTTTCTTTATTTTTATACAGTATACTTACTTATTTTTATGTATTTTTGTTTATCTCCTCCCATTTGAATGAGGGTAGAGCTTTTTTTTCTTTGTTAATACTGACTTTGCAGTATGTACAGTCATGCCTCACACACAGAACTTCTTGAATAAATATTTTCTGAATGAATATTAAATACATTTAAGCTACTGGTCACCTCTTTATGTTCCAAAGGTTATTTTTTGTGTACCTTTATTCTAAAGATGTGTCTCTTAACTTTGAAAAGGTAGAGGGAGTGCTATTTGAAACTTCTATCATGAATGAATAAATAATATTCCATTTACTTACATGATGTGATGTTGATAAGTTTTCTAAAATTATGTCTACAAAATTCCTCATTCTGAAATCTGAATAGCAACAACAGAGAAATTACACATCAATCCTAGAACCATATGAGCTTGACTAATGTATATATGCCATATATAAACAAAATACACATGTGTTATGACCCTAGCATCTATACAAAGATAATAATGAGACTGAGTGAACCCTGGTGTCTCACCATATAGTTAAGTTTCACAATCATTATCCTTGAAAGGATATCTGAAAGTTTTGTAACTAGAGCTGATCCAAGAATTGAGATCCAGTCTAGTCTTACTTCGAGTTTGGTGTGTAGTGTAGCTAATTGGAAATCTCAGAGAAACCTTATAATTGGTTTCCCATTTATGATATTCTGCTCCTATAAGATTGTTAAGATATACACCTGTACGTATATCTATACTGCCTTAATAAAAAATAATAATAAAATACTCATTGCTGTAGGCAAAGCATTCCCAAGGAAGCATATTTGCTTTGTTTTAATGCATAAATTAGTTTTTTGTTTTGAAAGCTCTTCTAACATTTTATTCAAAAGTGTCTTTTCTGAATAGACACCTTTAATAATTTAACTAATATAAAAAATAGTCTTGGTACTTCGTTACAAAACCATTTAAAAAAAATCATTGTTACTTTTCATTGATCTTTTTTTATCTGATACCTTTGCAGATATTTAATAGAAACTTTTGATTTGAAAGTGTCCTTTAAAAAAAAAAAACCCAAGAGGGGCGTTTGGGTGGCTTAGTCAGTTAAGCGTCCGTCTTTCGCTTAGGTCATGATCTCGCGGTTCGTGGGTTCGAGTCCCGCGTCGGGCTCTGTGCTGACTGCCAGCTCGGAGCCTGGAGCCTGTTTCAGTCTGTGACTCCCTCTCTCTCTGACCCTCCCCTGCTCACGCTGTCTCTCTCTCTCTCCTAGAAATAAATAAAACATTAAAAAAAAAAAAACCAAGAAAAGAAATAAATGACTGAAATGTATGTCAGTCAGTGGACTAAAACATAGTGGACTTTAATAATAACATTTTTAAATTACATATGGTAACAATTATAACATTAACCTATAGTAATGGCTAATATAATCAATATGTATTATGGTTGTAATAATAATTAGTGAATATTATGAACTTAATAGTTATTGATTAATTAATAAATATTTAATAACTCTAAATGACATATTATCTTTATTTGTAATCCACTTATCTAGTTTATCTAGTTTTGGAATGAATTTTGCCTTATCCCCATAAAATTAGTTAATCAAATTTAACCCTTTTTCTGTTTCAGAACTACTTGTGTTAGTACACAAAATATTAACTCTCAAAGTGCTGTTCCTCAAAGTCTTGGTAAACCATATCCACGATATTACCTAGGCCTCTCTATATTTTCAAATTTTCAAATTTCACTAATGTTTATGGAACTACTCATTTTTCATTTTTGTCTTTACTAAATTAAGTATTTTGTGCTTTTCAGTAAATTAACACATCTTGTCTAATTTTTCAAATCTACTTGACTATTAATAATATTCCTTTATTATGTTTTACTCTGTTATGATGGATTGTTTCCCTCCTTCTATTCTGCAGTCTTATTTTAAACACCTCTCTTACTTTTCTTGTTAGTATGTTATATTACTAATATGTTACAAAGTAGCAGCTTTCAGCTTTACTAATCAAATTTTTGTTGCTATTTATTTCACTTATATCTTATAGTATCTTTATTATTGTATTTCTTTCTGCTTTTATGTTTACTCTATTTTTATCAGCATTTGACTTGAACATTTTAGTGAATATATTTGTTTTGTTTTTCTTCTCATATAAATATATTTAAAGTGACTTATTTCCCTTGTGATACTGCTTTACCTGTGTATATTAGTTATCTATTGATGTTAACAAATTAACCCACTTAATGGCTTAAAACTACAAACATTATTTCCAAGTTTACATGGATTGGAAATCCTGCAAATAGTTTAGTGGCTCTAAGTTCCTCGTAAGATTAATGTCCAGCTGGTAGCAGAGGATACAACCTCTTATAGGTCATTACTGGGAAGTATCATGTTCAAAGCCACCAACATAGTTACTGACAGAATTTAGTCCCTTGTGGCTTATGAGACAGCGATCTCAGTTCCATGCTATCTTGGCCCATCCATGGAGCAGTTTACAACATGGCAGCTGTCTTCAATAGAGTAACCGAGCAAGAGAAGGCACGTAACATGGAACATGGAAGCCATTGTCTTGTTTGATATTAATCTCAGAAGCAGAATCACTTTTGTCACACTTTATTATTAAGAAATGAGTCTCTGCATCCAGTTCAGACTTGAGAACAGGACCTTACCCAATGCCATGTATGCCAGGAAGTGGAAATCACTGGAAGCCTTGGTTGAAGTGCTAAACACCTGGTGTTTTACTAATTTTGACCTGTATTCTTCAAGTGACATTCAAATTTATGTCACTTATAATTGGCCTAAGGATTGTTTTTCTTCATACTAAGGACTATTTATTTATATTTTTAAAATTTTAAATCCAGATATATAGGATTTTTAAATCGCTATCATGTGTTTATTATGCCTCTTTCTTCATTTATGGTCCTTGAAAGTCTGACCTCAAAATTGTTTATGGCTCTTGTTTTCCATTTCTGTTCCTCTTTTAGTCAGCATATGCTTCTTTACTGCCTTTATATTGATTAAATATACTTTATGCTATTTTAGTTGATAGATTTATAAGATATCATAACCCTCCTCCTTTTAAAATGATACTAATAAATCTAAAGTATAGTAATAAATAACTCTTTATAATCCCTAAACATTTAACACTTTGAAAGAGAAACCCTTACAAAATGCTTCAATAGTTTCAAATTGCCATGTATTATAGGGAATGATTTAAAGTTACTGGAGCACTTTATTTCTTTTAAATGTTTCAGTTTGGAATTGAATAAAAGAACATTTGAGCATATATTCATTACTGAGAAAATATTCCTCAAATAATTTCAGATGTAGTCTTGGAACCTAAATGATAAAGCAGGGAATGAATAGGAAACTTCAGTACATGAGCTCAAGATACTACTTTTTGCTCCTGTTTGTTTGTTTTGGAATAAATTCATTCTCATTTTGAATGTTCCTCCTAAAACATTTTATATTATAAAGAGAATTTTCAGGGCACCTGGGTAGCTCAGTCAGTTAGGCATCTGACTTCAGCTCAAGTCATGATTTCACAGTTTGTGGGTTTAAACCCCATGTTGGGCTCTGCTGACAGTTCAGAAACCGGAGCCTTCTTCAGAATCTGTGTCTCCTTCTCTCTCTGACCCTCCCTCATTCACACTCTGTCTCTGAAAAATGAATGAATGTTAAATAATTTCTTAAAAGAAAATTTTCTGGCCATTTACTAATGGAGAGAAACTATGTTTTTAACAATTTCTCCAACTTTTCTTGAAAATGTGTGTATATTACCATATCATTAAGAATACAAGAAGTTGGATGTGTTTAATTTTCTAATTTTTAGTGAAGATCTATGGCATTTTGACTTAAATGCAGGGAACAATTCTGTAAAATCAAGCAATAAAAATATTATTTTCAGTTGCAAAATGGGTTGGGATTAATTCAGTTTGGACTGAAGGCTAGACTGCACCACACACAAGCTGGCTTTACTAACTGTTCACTTCAGGCTGGCCAATTTGGCAGGTCTAACTAAAAATTTGTATCAAAAACATCACTCTGGGATTTTTCAAAAATACTCCTTGTGGGTCAAATTATAATAAAGTTTCCAAATATCAATTTTGCATTTTTCTAAGTATTAATTTAGGCAATGAAGCATAAATTTTTCTAAAACCAAGAGAGAAATTCTGTAGATTGTGAAGAAGTGAACACACTAAGTTTCTGGTTAAGGATGGTAGACGGAGGATGTTAACTTCTTCCTTTCTGAAACTTTACTACAATGAAGAGTAGGCATTGTGGAAGGGAGGTGATTACCACACAAGCCTACTAAAATTGAACTCTATTTTGAGATAACTGTAGATTCACATGTAGTTATTGTAAGAAATCATACAGAGAAATTCAGTGTGTCCTTTACCTGGTTTCTTCCAATCATAACGTTTTACAAAGCTATTAGATCACAACATCAAAAATGGTCCTTTATAACAAGGAATCCTCACACTGGCCTTTTAGGGCTGCCATCCACCTGTCCACCTGCCCTGGAAACCATTAACCTGCTCCTCATTTCTGTAATTTGTCATTTCAGGAATTTGCTATTAATGGAATCATGTAGTATCTAACCTTTATTTTTTATTGTTGTTGTTTTCACTCAGCATAACTCTCTGGAGATTTATCCAAGTTGTAGTGTGGATCTGTGTTCTGTTCCTTTTGTTACTGAGTAGTATTCCATGACTACATCTTTCTTTCTTTTTTTCTTTCTTTCGTCTTTCTTTCTTTCTTTCTTTCTTTCTTTCTTTCTTTCTTTCATTTTTCTTTCTTTCTTTCTTTCTTTCTTTTTCATCTCTTCTCTTCTCTTCTCTTCTCTTCTCTTCTCTTCTCTTCTCTTCTCTTCTTTTAATATGCATTCATTTGTTGAAGAACATTTGGGTGTTGTCCAGTTTTGGGTTATTGTGAATAAAGGCTCTATAAACATTCGTGTACACAAGTTTTTTTTTTTTTTTTTTTTTTTTTTGTGAACATAAATCTTCACCTCATCACAGCTTGCCCTTTCTCTTAATAGGGAATATTTTTCTTTCTTTGAGAGAGTGAGAGTGAGAGCAGGGGAGGGGCAAAAGGAGGAGAGAGAGAATCTTAAGCAGGCTCCACATCCAGTGCAGAGCCTGATATGGGCTGATCTCATAACTGTAAGAACATGACCTGAGCTGAAATCAGAGTTGACTCTTAATCACCTGAGCCACTCAGGTGCCCCAATAGGATCTTTTAACAGGGTTTACTACAGAGTAACAGATTTTAATATTCATGTTATCTTTTTTTGTCCTTTTGAAATATATTTTTAAATTCTAGTTAACATATAGTGTAATAATAGTTTCAAGAGTAGAATTTAGTGACTCATCACTTACATACAACATCACAAGTGCCTTCCTTAATCCTCATCACCTATTTAACCCACCCCCTGCCCACCTCCCATCCAGCAACTCTCAGTTTGTTCTCTATAGTTAAGAGCATGTTTTCTGGTTTGCCTCCCTCTCTCTCTCTTTTTTTTCTTTCATGCTTTTGGTATAAACTCTAAAAACTCTTTTCTATCTCCGCATCCCATTTTCTCCTAGGTTTTCTTTTTAAACTTTTATGATTTTACATTTTCTATTTAGGCACATGACCCATTTTAACTAATTTTTATATAAGGTGTGAGATTTAAGTCAAGGGTTTGGTTTTGTTTCGTGGTTGACTACAGGTAGCCAGTTTGAATGGCACTTTGTCAAAATGTTATCTTTCCTCCATTATGTTGAATGTTTACCAATAACTGGTAGGATGTACTTATGTGGAATTATTTCTGGCTGGTATTCTGTTTCATTGATCTATATTTCTGTCCTTCTACCAATACCACACAATCATGAACTATGTATCTTTTATTATAAGTCTTAAAATTGGGTAGACTTATTCCTCTCACTTTATTCTTTTCTGGTATTGTTTTAACTATTCTGGTTCATTTGCATTTCCATATAAATTGATAGAATAATATTTTCTACATATACCAGAAAATTTTCTGAGATTCTGAATGGAATTGTCTTAAACCTGTAAATCAACTCAGGGAGAGTTAATATCTTTACTATGTTGAGTATTCTAATCCATGAACCTAGTACAATTGATCCTTGAATGACATGGTTTTGAATTGTGCAGGTCCACTTATTTGTGGAGTTTTTCAATAAATATGGTACAATAATGTAATTATATTACCTCTTCCTTATGATTTTGTTAATAATATTTCCTTTTCTCATTCATCAGTTGATAGACATTTGGGCTTTTTCTATAATTTTGCTACTGTTGATAGCACTGCTATAATTAGGAAGCTTTTGTCCCTTTGAATAAACATTTTTGTATCCTTTGGATAAATACCTAGTAGTGTAATTGCTGAGTCATATGGTGGTTCTATTTTTAATTTTTTTGAGGGACCTTCATACTGTTTTCCAGAGTTGCTGCATCAGTTTGTATTCTCACCAACAGCGCAAGAGAGATTCCCTTTCTCCATATCCTCACCAACATCTGTTGTTTCCTGAGTTGTTAATTTTAGCCTTTCTGATAGGTTTGAGGTGGATCTCATTGTGGTTTTGATTTGTATTTCTCTGATGATGAGTGATGCTGAGCATCTTTTCATATGTCTGTTAGCCATCTGGACATCTTCTTTGAAAAAAATGTCTATTCATGTCTTCTGCCCATTTTTTCACTGGACTTTTGTTTTTGGGGATGGGTTTTGAGTTCGATAAGCTCTTTATAGACTTTGGATACTAACTCTTTATCCAATATGTTATTTTCAAATATCTTCTCCCATTCCACAAGTTGCCTTTTGGTTTTGTTGATTGTTTCCTTCACTGTGCAGAACTTCTTATCTTGATGAGGTCCCAATAGCCACTTTTGCTTCTATTTCCCTTGCCTCTAGAGACATGTCTAGTAAGAAATTCCTGCAACCAAGGTCAAAGAGGTTGCTGTGTTCTCTTGTAAGATTTTGATGGTTTCCTGTCTCACATTTAGGTCTCTCATGAGAGGTCATGTGAGATCATGACCTGTGCTGAAATTGAAAGTCAGATGTTTTACTAACTAAGCCACCCAGGTGCCCTTCTAAGGTTCTTTCTTGTTTCCCCTCTGTTTAGAAAACTTCCTTTAGCCATTGTTTATAGCACAGATCTGCAGGCATTAAGTTATCTTTTCATTCAACTGAGAATTTTTAAATTTTCCACCCTCTTTCTGAAGGATATTTTTGCTGACTTAGGATTCTGTTATTTTCTTCTGGTACTTGAAATGTATTGTGTCAATTCTTTCTGGACTTTGTGTTTTCTGATGAGAAATATGCTGTCATTCAAAAATATTTTCTCTATAGGCAAGATGTCATTATTCTCTGGCCACTTCAAAGTCTATTCCTTTGTCTTAAGTTTTTAGAAATATTATGATATGTCTACGCATGTATTCCATTCCAACCACTTTATTTTCTCTATCCAGTGATGTAATGGCACAAATGTTAGATCTTTTTTTATAGTGCCTACTATAGACTGAATGTGTGTGTCCCAAAATTCATGTATTGAAATCCTAATCGCCAACATAATGGTATCAGGAGGTAGGCCCTTTGGGAAGTGATTAGTGCTCTTATAAAAGAAATCCCATAGAGTTCCATCACCCCTTTTGTCATGTGAGGACACAGAGAAAAGAATTCTATCCATAAACCAAGAAGTGAGCTCTTATCATACACTGAATCTGATAGTGCCTTGTTCATGGACATCCCAACTTCCAGAACTGTGAAAACAAAGATATGTTGTTTAGAAGCCACCCAGTCCATGGTATTCTCTTATAGAAGGCTTAATAGACTAAGGGTGCTACATATCTTTGGGACTCTTTTTTTACCCTTTCTATTCATATCACATAACTTATAATCCTTCATCTTCCAGTTACTGCTGTTTCCTCATTATAATTCATTCTGCTGTTGAGCTAATCATCTCAGCTTTTTTATTTTGGTTATTACATTTTCAAGTTACACGATTTTTCATTTGGTTCTTCTTTTTTCGACTGTTTTCTCACTGAAATCTTATATTACCTTTTTGAGTCTTTCTATTGTTTTATTTAAGTATGTTCATAATTGTTATTGAAACATTTTTACATTTGTGCTTTAAAATGTTTGACAGAAAATTCCCCAAATTTGCCACCTTGATGTTTTATCTATTATCTTTTTTTGTTTAAGTTGAAATCATTTTGCTTCTTGATATGAGATTTTTTTGTTGAAATTTGAACATTTTTATATTATATTCTGATTTTCTAGATTTTATTTAAAACCGTTTTAACTGCTTTTCTCTGACTCTTCTAGCAGTAAAAAGAGGTTTTCTAGGGCATCCTCAGTGATTCACTCACTTAAGTAACCGACTTCAGTTCAGGTCATGATCTCTCAATCTGTGAGTTCCAGTGTGCTAACAGCTCAGAGCCTGGAGCCTGCTTCAGATTCTGTGTCTCCCTCTCTCTCTGCCCCTCCCCTAATCGTACTCTGTCTCTCTCTCTCTCAAAAATAAACAAACATTAATTTTTTAAAGGGGGGTTTGCTGCCATGTTATTGTCGGGTGGAGATAGAGGTTCAAATCTACAACCTGTCCTCCACTGACATTGTGGCAGGTGGTGGGGAGTGGGTTCTCATTTCAGCTCACCTGGGCTTGAGCCAGAAATTCCAGCTCATTATGTGGACCACATCATAATCAGGATGGCCTCATTCTCACTGGCGGATGGTAAAAGTTGTAACTCTCCACCAGGCTTCCTCTGACACTATCCTCATGGGGAATGGGAGGAAAGTCTCTTATGGTTAGGTGGGGGTGGAAATCCAGGCTCTCCCCATGGTCCCCACTAACATGGTAGGTTGGGGACAGGGTGCTCTTTATCCCCGGCCTCCTACCTATCCTCTGACACTACCTTAAATGAGGGTGGATGTGTTGGGCCATATCTTTAGGGGCTCGGGAGGGTGGAAATCTAGATACCCTGCTTGACTTTAGCTGGCAAGGGTGGAAGTAGGTCGATAAGTGTTTCTATGGTGCTTGACTGACATATTTTGTCATTGTTTAAAAGTTCTCTGTAATGCCAGGCCATCCTATTCTGGTCCTATATTTTAGTAGACTCTGTTGGTCATAACTCTTTTTAGGATGACAATTTTAAGTGAGCAAAGTTGTGACTATCTAGAACCCAAGATCCCACTCCAAACTTTCGTGTAACTGGGTCTTTGAAACACTCTGCACAAATGGCTAGGGGTCTACTTTCCAGTCTTTTTTAGATTTCTTCTGAGCATGTACCATGCTACCAATGTATGCTCCACTAAACCCAAGGGTGGTCAAGGACAGCTGTTTGTAAAAACTATAGACTGAACTTGGATGTGGTAGCAGAGATACTTGCATGCATATGGTGAAGCACTGTAATGTGTGAAATAGTTAGGTGTATGCAGGGGTGGAGGGTCAAGTGGTAGGGAGAAACCGTTATTCCTGTATACCATTGTATATTGACATGGAATTCCAAGCAGTTTGAGAATTCTAAATCTTAATATGGCCACCCAGGTTTCATGAAGTTATTTTTTATGGTAGGAGGATAGAACATATTTTTCAGAGTATAGTTAGCATGACTGACAAATTTTTATATTGAGGCATATTGTATTTGGGTCTCCATTTTTACTCCATGGAATTTCAGGACTGAAATTAAAGGACCTTTAGTAACAGAATTGTAGACTAAACTTCAGGAAATTTCCAAGATATTAAAATGAAATATAAGGGAATGATGAATGAGGGCTGGATTAAAAAAGCATGACATCTGCAGTATAATGATAGAATTTACAGAAAGAATGACAGAAATAAAGGAAAGATAAAAATGTTCATTATGATAATACAAGATAATTTCCCAAGGAAAAGAGTCATATTTCTCCAGATTGGTAGACACTCAAAACACTGCAGGATAAAAAAATCCATTTCAAGAAATCTCATTAAGAATATCAGAATGCCTGTGATGAGAAGATGTGTTAAGTATCTGTGGGTGGGGTGGGGCGGAAGCAAACACCTATGACAATGGAGCAAGAATGGGAATTGCACTGGAATTCTCAACAATATAGGAAGCTAAAAAAGAATTGTGAAAAACAAAATAAAGAACTTCACATGTAAATATCAGAAAAGTTAAAAAAAAAAAAAAAGGAAAGTTACCTTTCATAAACTGCTACTCAGGAAACACTTTTCTGTGAACTTCTTTACTGTGTTTTCCCCTCCCTTTCTTTATTTTCCTTCCTTCCTTTTTTCCTTCTTTCCTTCCTTCCTTTCTCTCTCTCTCTCTCTCTGTGTTTCTTTTTCTTTTTAAAGAATATATATTTTTCTATTTCTAGTACTTATGGAATAGCTTTACGTCATTTTAGTGATGGTTACCAAAGCAAGTCCAATTATAAAGCTGATTACCAAGTTAGTTTAACAAGCTAATATTAAGAATATCTAGAGTTATGTACTTGGAATCATGTTACACATGAACTCTCATGGTTAATTTTATGTGTCAACTTGGCTCAGCCACAATGCCCGAGATATGTGGTCAAATATTCTGGATGCTTCACTGAAGGTGTTTTGGGATGAAATTAAAATTTAAGTCAGTGGACTCTGAGTGAAACACACTGCCGTCTACATGCTGATATGCCTCATCCAATTAGTTGAAAGCCTGAATGGAAGGAAATAATTCTCTCCTTCCCCTGAGCAAGACCAGGTTGTGTCTGGACTGTCTTCAGACTTCACCTGCAACATTGACTCTTCCTGGCTCTCCAACTGCTCTGCCTTTGGGCACTTGCCTGAGTTCTCCAACCTGCTGGTTTCCATACATCCGATTTTCAACTCACAAACTTTCCACTGTCAGGAAAACCAATTACTTAAAATATTTTTTTTCTCTCACTCTCTCTAATATGTAGATACGTTCTATTGGTTATGTTTCTCCGGAGAACTCTAATATATGAATTAATTAGTTTTTCTGTTTCTCGCGTGCGCGCGTGCGCGTGCGTGCACACACACACACACACACACACACACACACACTATGTAGTAGGTTCCTTAATTATTCCTGTTTTACAGATGAGGAAAGTGAGGTTTTAAAAAGTTCACTTAATTTGCCCTGTATTATAAATTAAGTGACAGAACTGGAATCAAAAACCTAAGCTACTTTGACAGCAACATTTAAGTATTGCACTTTACAATTTGATATTAAAAGGAGCTAGTTAACTTCAGACATTAAAAATCTGGCAACAGTGGCCATTTACACATCATCCTAATCCGTCAATTATTTTACAATTAAGTTGCAGGCAATATGTAAATATTAATGTGACAACCATGAGGAGTAAGCCACTAAAGAGTAATATGTGTGACTACTCATATGAGGTATAAACAATCATAGAATGAAATTTTTAGTACCTAAACCCAGCACTTTCCTTTTCTAAAAATGGTTATTAATTAATTATCTTTTGAGAGAGACAGAGAACATGGGTGGGGGAGGGGCAGAGAACAGGGTAAGCACCGGGCATGACCTGGGGCTCAGTCTCAAAAACTGTGAGACCATGACCTGAGACACATTCAAGAATCAGATGTTCAACTAACTGAGGCACACAGCTGCTCCATTTTTCTTTTTATGCTTAAAAACAATATAGATAGATAAGGTAAAATGTAAGCTACTTTGCATAGTTTCATATTTTTAAATTATTGAAGAATATTAATTGAAGATTTGGAGGGAGAAGGAAAGAAATAGATTAAAAACAAAAAAGGACTAAATTCCTTAATCACACAATACAAAGAAATTGTTCATCATTTTTCTGTTTATTTTTCTATAAATATAAATTAAATATAAATTTATATTTAATTAAGTTAAATATAAATTTAATATTTAATATTTTTTAAGTAGGAGAACACTGAGTGCTTTTGAAATACATAAGCAAGCTCTTATTCTGTAAAATATTCTTCAAAGTCTGAAATGTTACTGTTTTTATAGTGTCTCTATAGCATTTTGTAATATACTTCATTAAATTTCATTTACCTGTTTTTTCACATTTAGATTTCTACACTTTGCATATTATAATTAAGGCTTTTTTGTACCTAATACTGAACATACTCTGTGTAATGCTCTGATCATTTTCTTAATACAAATTCTTTAAAGTGAAGTTATTTAGTATTGTCTGAGATAAACTAACAAGCATTTAAACATTATTTACAAATTTTCTATTCTTTGCTCTCTAAATCTATGTTTTAACAATTATTTATAAATATTATTTAGTGTTTGATTTATGTTCAACTTAAAGCAGAATGTTTTCTATGATCAGCTATTTCCATTTATAAATGCAATAATTGTTATTTTAAATTACTTTAATATTGAATAGTAAGTAAAATTATTAATTTCAATCCTGAGTGAATTCTGTGACACAATTACAAAACTCTGATAACCCAAGAGTAGAATAATGTCTTAAATATAGCTTTGCAGTTCTTGACCAATTACTCCAGTTTTAATTTTTCAAAGGGAATGAAACACCCTCAAACTATCTAATTATAATGCCAAAGCAGAATACTATGAGACCAAAGGCAGCCTTTGTGTAATGATGGAAGCTTTAAAGCTCCTTCCCTAATTGTGATAATTTGGAACAAATTAGGGAGTCTTGTGGTGAGCAATCTGCTAGTCACAGATCTCTTAAGAGCACTAAATCAAGGTGCAAGGGAACTTGCTGAGCAGAACTTTCAAGTCTGAGTGTTTCCTTAACACAAGGTCAGCTTAAAATGCCTTTTTATCTTCCTAATAGTTACTAGAATGGCTATCTTTGCTTTTGTGAATATTGTAATTTGAATTTTATTTTGAAAGTACAAAACACATAGATGACCTTACTGTGTAATTACAGAATTAATATAATTTCTCTAACAATATTCTCTATTAAAGTAAAATTGCCATTTTACATTGTTTCAGCTCACTTCTGATATAATTGTGAAATACCATATTTAGAGTTCCCTTGATACATGCTAGTGTCCTCTATATGCTTTGCTCTAAATAGCAATAAGCATTCGATGGCAATAACTCATTCAAGTTCAATAAACGGTCAAGGATGCTAGAGGGAGGCATAGCAGCAGGATTCCCTCTGCAAATGAGTCTTACATGAGGAAAGACTGTACAGAAAATGCTGTCCTAACAGTCTAAGTAGTTGGCAGAGGTTTTGTTAAACTGATGATCCTCAAGGATGGCTTTGAAGACCTGTATCCCTGTAAAGGTATTCAGGTAACATATGTCATTACTGATTTTTTTTTTCTTTACTCTAGACCTGATTATTTTCTTTATTTTTTTATTTTTTTAATCTTTATTTTTGAGGGAGAGAGAGAGAGACATACAAGTGCAGTCGGGGAGGAATAGAGAAAGAGAGGGAGACACAGAATCCAAAGCAGGCTCCAGGCTCTGAGCTGTCAGCACAGAACCCTACATGGGACTCAAACTCACGAACCATGAGATCATGACCTGAGCCAAGTCAGACACTTAACCTACTAAGCCACCCAGGTGACTCACGACCTGATTATTTTAAAGTAAATTGTTTTAAAATATTCACTACATTCTAGGCAACTAAATGTAGCTTGTTAACTAAATACACTTAGAAATTTTTGTCACTTACACACCATTAAAGTAAATAGATACCTGAAAAAATTTTTAATAAAAAAGGCAGAACAAAAGCTTTAAAGCCATATGGAGAAATAAAGAATTAATATAGAACCCAGCAAGCTAATGAAAAATAACTTCTTTTTTATTAAACTTGTAATTTGAAAGTCTCAAATCTGCTTATATGAAAACATTCTGAAAAGACCAGTTCCTGCATGATATCTCTGACTCAAAATTCCCTTTTTCCATAAAGGGGATAATAAAGGTCTTTGTGTTAACAAAAAATGCCCTTCATTGTTAACATGTTAACTAAAGACATTTTCTCCTATATGGACAGCATGCTCTTCTTGATGTCCATTATCAGTTTGGAATTCAGTCATTTTGAATTATTGGTTAGACTTTGTGCAATGCTGAGTTTGTTATGGATAGAACTCAAATGAGGATATTTTGGGGAAATCTATATTTATTATGATAATTATTCTTATATTAAATAATAATTTTTCAATTATATATATTTCTAAAGCTAGCTATAGTTTAACAATTAGAAGATCCCAGAGTTCCTCGAACTTTTTATTTAGTGTCTTTGTAACTTACTTTTAGCTTAATTATATTTATTTTATATCGACAGGATAAATTACATTAAGATAAAATAAAAATGATAATACTAATATTGATTAGTATAATACCCAGATCATTTTGTTACGCTCATGAATTTATGATTTGAAAAAATATATATACTCTTTTGACCAAATCACTGATGATATGATATATAATTTGAAACATTAATGGTTAAAATATTATTACCAAAATCGGCAATTCTCTATTAGTAAAGATGTGTTATGTTGGGCAAGTTAATGAAATCCTTTGAGACTTAGAATTTTTATCTGGAAAATTTAGGTAAGAGTACCTACGTTGTAGAGGTGCTCAAAGAGTTAGCTGAGTTAATATTCATAAAACACTTAGAACTATTTGAGAGACAGAAAACAAGTGCATATTATTTAAGAGAAAAAAGCTTTAAAAAAGGAACTTCTAAACGTTAATGTGTTTCAGTTTACAGAAAGAAAATAAGTTTTCATTTTAATATAGTGAGATAATGCAAAAGTATTCCTAAAATTTGAAAAGCATATTTGCTATTTTCAGTTAGTACCTAGAGAGTCACAATTTTACTGAATGAGAATTTAACAAAATATATCGTGGAGGGTATTGTGTTACTTTGGTTTTTAGTTCCTGGGTATCAAACCTGTGTGAAATGGAACTATTCTTTGATTTTACTTCATAGATTAAGACTATCATAATTTCAAAAGTGTAAAGTACTACAAGGCCCATATATTAAACGTCTTTTTTTTGTTTTGTTTTGTTTTTTTGTCCAAAGAAATGTATCTTCCAAGATATGAAGTACTTGCTGGAAAGTTCATATAATTTATTTTATTTCATAAAAATGTCATTCAACACTAGAACCTAGGTCTCCTTAATTCAGGTCCAATACTCTCTTTGTACCACAAATAAGGATTTGGGTACTACTCTGACTCTAGTAAAAAATTACAATTATGTGAGGAGCTTAAATATATATATATATTTAAAATTTATATATATATATATTATATAGTGATATATATATATATATATATATCACTGCCCATTGTCTCTGGTCAGATCAATTGAATCTAAATCTCTAAGGGATGGATCTTGATGTTTGCAAAAAGTCAAGATGTCTGAGAAATATTTTTTGAGACACTTCCGCTTCCGGGGTGGGGGGAGTGGTAGGGGGAAGAGACAGAGAGAGAAATATCCAGGTGTTGAATCTAGAGATGGATATATTTGAGTTCATAATACTATTCTATTTTATTTAAATTTGAAGTTGTTCATACAGGTTTTAAAATAAAAAGATAGCGGGGCACCTGGATGGCTCAGTCGGTTGAGCATCTGGCTCTCAATTTTTTGTTCAGGTCATGATCTCTCACGGTTTGTGAGTTTGAGCCCTGCATCGGGTTCTGTTCTAACAGTGTGGATCCTACTTAGGATTCTCTCTCTCTCTCTCTCTCTCTCTCTCTCTCTTCCCCTCTCCTGCTCACATCCCCTCTCTTTTTCCATCTCAACGTAAATAAACTTTAAAATAAATAAGTAGGGGCGCCTGGGTGGCTCACTCAGTTAAGCCTCTGACTTCGGCTCAGGTCATGATCTCATGGTTTGTGGGTTGGAGCCCCGCATCGGGCTCTGTGCTGACAGCTAGCTCAGAGCCTGGAGCCTGCTTCAGATTCTGTGTCTCCCTCTCTCTCTCTGACCCTTCCCTGATCGCACTCTCTTTCTCTCTCTCTCTCTCAGAAATAAATAAAACATAAAAATTAAAATAAGTAAGTGAAATAAAAAGACAGAATGAAAGACTCTACTAATGTAGATTAAATAAACCTTTACCCCTTGCTCTTACATAGTACCCTGGAGTTTTACTCTACAGAGACTTCAGGGTTCAAAAACAACCCCATTATATAGATATCCAATTTAGCAACCATTTTCTACCAATTTTCCCTATTATATTTCATTTCTTTACTGCTCCCATCATTTCTTGATGCCATGACAAACTCACCCTATATCCAGACTATGGTTGTTCTCAGGTGATCCAGTCCAGGGTATAAAGTGCTTTGGTTTCAGTGAAGAATTACTTAGAAAAAGGCTTTCTGAATACCCATATGATACTTTGTCACCTGTATGCTAAATCCTAGAGTTTCTGAAACTGGTGTTTCATCTTTTCCCCCTCAGACCTTGTTTATGGAATACAGTGCACGAGTTTGAACCATTACTATAGGAACAACATTTCTAGATTATAAACAAACTAGTCTAATAATTTACATTCTTCAAAATGAGCATTTAAATTTATCTTAAAGACAAATTCAAAGTTGATGAATAGACATTACTTCATTAAAGAATCCATTCTGATAATTTCTAAAACAAAGAATTGTCTAAAATAAATTGAAGTGTATTATAGAATAGAGATAAAACCAGCTTTCAAATTTAAGTGGTGGTTATAAAATAAATAAGTTCCAGGAATCTAATGGGTAGCCTGGTGACTACAGTAAAAAATACTATATTGTGAATCTGAAGTTTGCTGAAAATAAACTCGGTGGGGGGTTCTCATCCCCCACCGCAAACACACACAGGTACCTATGTGACGTGATGGTTATGGGATAAGTTAATTACCTTGACTCTGGTATTTATTTCAACATGTGTAGGAATATAAAATCATCATGTTGAATACCTTAAATATACACAATTTTTATTTGTCCATCATATCTCAGTAAACCTGGGAAAACTAAATGGCAGTCATTTCTCACTAGTTTCATTCATAAAGGTTTTAAAAGTCTAAATTTTCTAATCTCAGCATATTAAATTAAATATTAAATCTCAGTATCTCTTCCAATAATGTAAAATGAAAGTATACATACAATGGATTTGTGGACTAAAGTAGATTAACTTCAGGCTATGTCTTTTCCTTTTTGATTTTACCCTCTGCACAGAGGCAAACACTTACGATTTTCTTAACATCCAGTTTGATGAGGATGAAAAATATACTATTTGGTATCTGTATTTTTTATAGTTGAGACTTGCTCAGATTACATTTGAGCAAGTTAGATACAGAAACATATAAACTCCATCAGATAAATCAACTTTTTTCATATAAGTTTGCGGCTGTTTCATCCTACTTAAATTCATTATATTCTTAGATACTTCTAGGAAGTTTTAAAGTATTATCAGTTCTCTGCCCATTTTCATAAAAAGAAAATAAATTGGGAAATGATTATCTTTGTTCTATAAATTATAAAAATTCTGTATACATTATGTTCTAGACTTATAGGAGATAACTTTTATTTTTATTTCATTTTTTTAATACAAACAATATACACACATAATGAAATGAATTAGAAAATCTGAAAAAATCACACTAGTCAATAGAATCAGATATTAAAATATGTATATGTTTACAATATTTTAATTGTAAGATACACAGAATCATGTTTTTTTCCTGTTGCAGATATATTATATAATACTTTATTTACATCATTGCTTTCAATTATATTCTTACATTAGCTCTTAAAAGTGGAGATCTTAAAAAATATTGCAACTCCTCTAACATACAGCTGAATTCCATTATGAAGCATACATTCTTTCTTAAAACAACAAATATTTTAAAAATACACTTTCCCCCAAGTTACATATTTACTATGTATATACATATACATGGCTTTTATTTATAACATCAATATAAGCACACTAGCTTAATGCTTTTATTCTTATTCACAAATTCTCTTATTACTAAGAATCTATACAGTGAACCCAGTTACCTTAACATTATAAATTTTTAAATAAATGATTGGAAAGCAAAAATATTTCTTTGGCTTCAAAACCCATTTTGTTTTCAAATTAAATTAGCTTAGTTATTGAACATATGAAAGATAGGCATCTGTACAGTTCATCAGTCATGTTGATTATTTATTTTTAAAGATATATGATTTTTTGAAGTAATAAGTATAAACATGTATAGTGTGTGTACCTCTAATATTTTTATGACTATATACAAAATTTTAAGGTTTGTCTAGATCCATCGTTAGAAAAATAAGTAAAGTATATAATTATTTGTCATAATAGAAGTCTGTATTTTGTATCTAGAAGTACTCTTGCTATAACAAACAAACAAACAAAATGCAGAAATAGTTCTTTAAAAACAACTAACAAAAAGTTGGAGAGTATGAGATTTTACCTTAATGCAGTCAAACAGTTTAGCTTGCCCCAGTTTCTTAGATGATAGCAAGAGACTGGCGACTCCTGAGTCAAGAACAACAGCATGGCAGGTGGTGTGAACTTAACGTCTGCATCTGTTTTCTCTTGCCCCCTAGTTCCCATAGTGAAAGATGCAGAAGGAAGCCTTCTGTATGCTGCACATGTTGTGGTTCATGTCACAGGTGAGGAATCGTGGTCAGTAGAAACCCCAGTGTTATAAGGGGGTAATTGTTTATAAGGGTTAACTGTCTGTCCACCCTTTGCTCTGAAGGAAGATACTGTCTTTATAATCCTGGTTAGGAAACACATCTGCCTTTCATCACAGAAGAAGACAATATCTCTAATTTCCAAGTCCTTTTAATATACAAATACCTTTGAAAAAAGTAGTCCAGAGCACAACCATCACTGCTTTTCAATAAAACATATAAACACACAAGAATCTCATCAAGAATCATCAGCTGTAATCTCATGTAATGGATATTAGTTGCTTGAGGACTCACAAAACCAGCAAAATTTGAACAGTAATAACTTACTGTAAGTAGATAAACCAAAGACTACAATTTCAAAAGTTAGAACAAGTAAAAGAATCTGAATAGAGCAGTCATTACTAATTAAGGTCATAAATGTTCACTTAAGTAATAAATTAGACTGTGAGACCTTCGAGGTAAAAATTAGACTTTAATCACTTTTGTAATCCTTTAAAATAAACCAAAATACCTCTTACTTATTAGCTGCTAGTAGTAAATGTCTCTTATTTTCAAATTCTCAGCATCAGTTACTTTGGATAAATGCCCACCTTTACACTGTGCAACTCTGGTACCTGCCAATCAGCAGACCCACAAGAGTCCACAAGTCTTAGAACAGTAACTGGCACAGTGAGACTACCATTTCAGTACTTATTACACTAATAAAATAAAACCAAGGAACTCTATGTGATATCATGCTTAATAAAATTGTGTTGAATTCTATCAAATCTTATTCTTCTCTAAATTTTTAATAAAGCACAATTAATATTCAAAATTTGAAATGTACTGAGTGGCTAAAATGAACAAATCAGGAGACTCTAGATGCTGGTGAGGATGTGGAGAAACGGGCACCCTCCTACACTGTTGGTGGGAATGTAAACTGGTGCAGCCCTTCTGGAAAACTGTGTGGAGGTTCCTCAAAAAATGAACAATAGAACTCCCCTATGACCCAGCAGTAGCACTGCTAGGAATTTACCCAAGGGATACAGAAATGCTGATGCATAGGGGCACATGGACCCCAATATTCATAGCAGCACTCTCAACAATAGCCAAATCATGGAAAGAGCCTAAGTGTCCATCAACAGACAAATGGATCAAGAAGATGTGGTTTATCTATACCATGGAATACTACGTGGCAATGAGAAAGATTGAAATCTGGCCATTTGTAGCAACATGGATGGAACTAGAGGGTGTTATGCTAAGCAAAATAAGTCAGGCAGAGAAGGACATATATCATATGTTTGCACATATAGATGGATTAGGAGGAAGCTAACAGAGGACCATGAGGGAGAAGAAGGGGGAAAATAGTTGGGGAGAGGGAGGGAGGCAAACCATGAGAGACTCTTGAATGTTGAGAACAAGCTGAGGGCTGATGGGGGTGTGGGAGAGCGGAAGGGAGTTGATGGGCATGGAGGAGGGCACTTGTTGGGATGAGCACTGCATATTATATGTAAACCAACTTGGCAATAAACTATTTTAAAAAATAAATTTAAAAAATAAGAAATAAAAAAAAACAAAAACAAAATTTGTAATGTAAAAACTGACAAAGCAAAATTCTCTTTCATATTCTTCTCCCTCAGCCATACAAATTAATATAGGCCAAAAATATAAGTAATTATTTTTTTCTTATGGAAAAATTTTATACATATATAATAAATATATATATATACAAACATTTACAAATATAAAAACTGTTATTTTCTTATTCTTAATATGAATGGTAATACACCATCCACATTATTCCAATCTTATTTTTTTCTCTTAAATATGCATTTAGGAGAGCATTTTATATTCAACACATATGGAGTTTTCTTATGCCATTTTGAAGATTTACATTGGCTCATTAAGCGACTACTCTATTGATAAGCATTAAAATAATTTCCAGTATTTTCCTGGAAACAAAACATTTGCAAGTAACTCATTTTATATCTGTGCAGAAGAGCTGTATAATAAATTCTTGGAAGTAGAACTTCTTGATCAAACTGTTTAGCCCTTTTTTATTTTCTTGGTGGCACAGACTTCTATAGATGTTATGTATGGATTTGCATTATAAACTTCCTCCAAGAATCCACGAGAATGCCTATTTCTCTATATGCTCTCCAACAAAGCATACTATGATATATTGAAGTTTTTGCCAATCTGGAGAGTGGGGAAAAAAAAAAAAAAAGGATGGAATGCAATTTTAGTTTGGATTTGCCTTACTGTGAATGAAATTGATCATATTATTTTATATAATTAAGAGATACTTGGACTTCCTCCTTGGATAATTATGCACCACTTTTGAACACATTACTACTTTCCTTTCCTTTCATGTTTCTTTTCTTTATTTTTTAAATCATTTCCTTCTGTATTAGTTTCCTAGGGTTATTCTAACAGTACCATAAACTGAGTGACTCAAAACAACAGAAATTTTTTGGAGGCTAGAAGTTTAAAATCAAGATGTATTATGGGATGATGATCCCTCTGAAACTGTAAGGGGATCTTTCTTTGCCTCTTGCCAGCTTTCAGTAGTTTGCTGGAAGTATTTGATCTTCTTTGGCTTTCATCAGTCCAATACCCCTTTTCCATATGCCGTTTTCCATGTGTTTCTTCATATTGCCTTCCCTTGGTGCATTCTTGCAAATACTCAAGAAAGAACTAATATCAGTTCTACCCACAATCTTCCCAAAAAATCAAAGTGGAGGGAAAGCTGCCCAGCTCAGTATGGTTTAGGTTGGCATTCCTTGCTTTTCAAATCAAAGACTCTATAAGAAGATAACTATAGCTTAATATAATTCAAGAACATAGATGTAACATCTCTAATTAAATGTTAGCAAACACCATCCAGCAATGTTTGGAAAAAAGATTAATGCATCATGACTAATTGTGCTTTATTCCAGGAAGCCAAAGTTCATTTAACATTCAGTTAAATTGCCCTCATACCTATTTTTAAGGCTTGAATAATTGCTTGTCCTTACTTGTCCTGAAAATGGAGTTTGTGGTTTCATTTATTTACTCTATTTGGGTAACTTTTACATAATTTCCCTAGGGCAAGGATGGAATTCTTACAAGATGCCACCATGTTTATTCTGCATATGTTAAATTTTAGCAAATTAATTAAATTAATTTTAATTAGCTACATTATATATATACTACAATTTATCTGATGGGGCTAATTGAACATCAGCACGATCAATATTACTATGCTAGTTTCTATTTTTCCTTTCTTCATTTTTTTTTAGGATTCTTTCAAAGCTTTCATTGATTTATAGAATTTCCATTAAAGGCATCTCTATGGTTACAGTGTAATGAAGGTATATAACAAAATAAGGTAATTATACATAAAGATCATGCCACATGTGATAAGCCAAAATATAGGCTCAAAGATATCTGTATGCTAATTCCCATGTGTGGTTTACATAGTAAAAATGTGTTCAGTAGTAAGACTCTGTTTTCTTACTATTATAATAAAGGGGACTTTTACAGACAAAATTAAGTTAAACAATCTTGAGGTATCCAGGTGTGTTTGACATAATCAGAATGGCCTATATGAAGGACAAGAACAACAAAAGCAGAAGAAGGAGATGGGACAATAGAAGCAGAGGCTGGAGCGATACACTTAGAAGAAAGAAGAAGGGCCATGAGCCAAGAAATGCATACAGAAAATAGCTAGAAGCTGCAAAAGTGAAGGAAAAAAATTCTTCACCTGAAACCCCTAGAAGGCACATAACAGTCAACACCTTTCTTAGACTAAAGACCTCCAGAACTATAAGAGAATACATTTGTATTGTGTTAAGCCCTACTTTTTTTTTTTTTTTTTTTTTTTTTGCAATCTTGTATATTTACTGAGTAAACCAATCCTGGGTAAAGAAAAAAGAACACTAGGTTTTGGGACAGAGGTCGGGGGAGTGAGAGAAGTCCCCGGCCCTTGGTGCGGGGGAGGGGTCGCTTATAAAACTCATCCTCCTGCTCGTCCTTCTTGATGACTGTCTTGAATGCTTTCTCGAAGTTCATCGCCAGAACAATGTAGCGGTTCTCACGGACGGCCAACATTCCACTCTCCTGACAGATGGAGTTGATATCGGCTCCTGAAATCTTATCCGGCCGGGCCACATAGTCTTCCAAGTCAACCTCCTCAGAGAGATTCATCTTGCTGGTGATAGATAGCTTCAATCCCTTTTGGCAGCGGTCCGGGAGTGGAAATTCAATTTTGCGGTCAAGGCGTCCTGGCCACAGCAGGGCAGGATCCAGAGTGTCTGCTCAGTTCGTGGCTGTGATCACCTTGACGCTAACGTTCTGGTCAAATCCGTCCATTTGATTCAGCAGCTCCAGCAGGATTCTCTCACCTCCCTGTCGGCCCCGTCTGGGCATCAAATCGCTTGGTGGCAATGGGATAGGACACTAATATATCATTTAAAATATGAAATATGGAATATATACTCACCTAAAACAATGTTTTATTTCTAACTCCAATGTTATTTTCTTTCCTCTTATTATTAAACCACATTCCCGATTTTGGAATGTATTATTCCCATAAAGTCTATGAATTTACCATATACATACATGACCAACTGATAGTTATTGCCTTCTTCCAAAGTAATAGAGTGGGGACTCTACATGTATTTGCTCAGTTAGACCGTATTTTCTTAGTTATTTTGCTCTGAGGTGCTGCATGTCAATGAGTTCTCACAAATGTACATATGTACAGAACTAATGGGTTCCATTTCTAAGTCTAAACATTAAGACATTAGGCAGATGATTCTTCACATTCTACTTTCTCCCCTTGCAGCTACAAGGTGTGATGGTGACCAAAATTTACATGTGGAATTATTCTGAGGATTCCATAGATTCAGTGCAAAATCAACACTCACCCTTCCCTGGGTTCTCAAGGTAGGCAAGTATACTAGTGGAGAAGGAGTGGAATGATAAAGTATGAGACAGAGATATCTGAGTAGATACGAATAAAACAAAGAAATTGTAACCACAAATCTATCTCAAATTCTGTAACTATGGGAAGAAACTCTTTCAAAGTTATCTAGGGAAATTATTGTCTGCCTTAAATCTTTTAAGCATTAAACTCAACACAGTGATGCTAATTCTCTTTAGGATACGTCCTACCAGCATGTGTTTCATCTGTGTCCATGAATTAAGTTGGATTCCCAATGTTTTAGTCTATTTGAGCTACTATAAAAAAGCATCATAGCCTATGTGGGTTATAAATAACAGAAATGTATTTCTCATAGTTCTGGAGACTAGAAGTTTAAGATCAGTGTGCTAGCATGGTCAGATTCTGCTGAAGGGACTCCTGCTTTTTTTTTTTTTTTTTTTTT
>NW_024081058.1:12635-25688 GCF_003009895.1 Hyaena hyaena | reverse complement strand
TTTTTTTGTTGGATCTCTGTCTGGCTTGGGAATCAGAGTGATGCTGGCTTCATAAAATGAGTCCGGGAGTTTTCCTTCGACTTCTATTTTTTGGAATAGCTTGAGAAGAATTGGGATTAATTCTGTTTTAAATGTCTGGTAGAATTCCCCAGGGAAACCATCAGGTCCAGGGCTCTTATTTGTTGGGACTCCTGCTTTTTTGTGACTGCATACACATTGTAGAAGGTGCAAGAGGTCTCTTTTATAATGGTACTAATCTCATTCATGATTCTGCATTATGACCTACTTATCTCCCAAAGGTCCTATTTCCTAATACTCCCACATTTTGTTTAGGATTTCAAGATATGAATGGGAGGAACACAGACATTCTATCCATGGCATGCAACATAGTTCACATGGGAATTACAAGGAACACTCATGGGGCTCCTGGGTGGCTCAGTTGGTTAAGCATCCGACTTCGTCTCAGGTCATGATCTCACAGTTTGTGGGTTTGAGCCCTGCCTTGGGCTCAATGCTGACAGCTAGCTCAGAGCCTGGAGTCTTTTTCAGATTCTGTGTCTCCCTCTCTCTATGACGTTCCCCTGCTCGTGCTGTCTCTCTCTCTTTCTCTTTCTCTCTCTCTCTCAGAAATAAGTAAAATATTAAAAAAATAAAAAAAAATCAAGGAACACTCATGGAGGTGAAAACTATACAGTGAAGGAATAGAAAGTTCTCACCAGACAATGTCAATAGAGAGTACACATAGATTATATGCTAAAGATGTTGTGTCAAGGATGAAAAATCAAGGTTCAATAGGATTATTGTATTAATATGGAAGTGGTTACAAGGGATTAGAATTCAATACCTTGATTGAAGGCCAAATAGTTTTAATAATCTGCTAAAATAAACTGAACTTGGACTCAGTGATGGCATACAGTTAATGAGCTTGAAATATCAGCTTCTCCCTGGCATACAGCAGATGATGGCCCAGAGAGATGAGAATGTTGGATTGCAAATATTATATAGAATTCACTTAGCATCTAAAAATATTCTTAAATGAACTTCTCACCAGTTTTTAAACTAGTGAATTGGTAAGGAGAATGCAACAGTGCTAATGCTCTGTAGCTCAGAGATGATGATAGGGATGTTGAAATGGAAATAGGTTCCTTGAAATCAATAGAAATATCAGGGTCACAAAAGAAGAAGAGACCAAGTTGAAATGGAGTATCGGGGGTTATATTCTATATTATATTCCAACTGATATAATATTCATAGATGGGATGACAGCATGAATATTTTAAGCCCCTAGTCAACCCATAAAATATTAATGAATAAAACAAAAATGTTTATTTGAAATACAAGAGAAGAGATAAAGTAGAGTATGAAAAAGAATTGATCTAATAAACAAGCAAGGCAGTAGGAAAAAATGGAACAAAAATGAAAAAGCAAACAGTGGGCTGGAAGGATTAATCTTAAGAATATTGATGTATGTTAAATTTAAATAAAGTACATATTCAATTAAAATGACAGACAAGATGCTGCACTTCTACCTCCATAAAGACACAGAACTTTATGGGCATCCTCTCATGATCCCTTTATTGGATTACTTAAGGACTATCTACTCTAAAATGTGACCTGAAAGAAAGAAAAATGGGGTCTGCAGAAAATCTTGGTTGTGATGCAAGATATTCCACCATCTGTTCTTAACAGTGTGGCACACGTTCCATAGGACAGAAGAATTTTTGGTGGAAAAACAAAACAAAACAAAAATTGGTGTGGAAACTGAAAGGCCTCCTCTCCACCACCCTGCCAACCCCGCTCCTGGATGGAATAATTACAGTGAATGTCTGGGTTTCAGGTCAGAACCTCTTCTACCGATAATTAGTATCCTTACGAAAAGTAGGTCCTGGGACATTTTTCTTCCAACCCTAACATAGTAACTTGTTCTTGACATGCACTGTTGCTATAAACATCTGTCCATGAAACTGGACAAAATATATGGTTTAATTGCTTTCAAGCAATTGTATAAAGAGAAGTCTTTGGTTCTGGGATGCTTGAATGCTCATTCTGTTAAGCGTCCAAGTCTTCATTTTGGCTCAGGGTATGATCTCACGGTTCCTGAGTTTGAACCCTGCCTTGGGGTCTGTTTTAGCAGTGTGGATCTTGCTTAGGATTCTCCTCCTGTCTCTCTCTGCCTCTCTCTGTCTCTCAAAATAAATAAGTAAACTTAAAAAAAATCTCTATAAACAAAAGTCTTTGGGGTGCCTATGTAACTCAGTTGGTTAGTGTCTGACTCTTGGTTTTGGTTCAGGTAATGATCTCATAGCTCATGAGACCTGGCTTTGTGCTGACAGTGAAGAGCCTGCTTGGAATTCTCTTTCGGTCCCTCTCTACCCCTCTCACCCTCTCTCTCTCTTCGCTCTCAAAATGAATAAATAAACTTTAAAAAACATTTGTTTAAGTCTTTGGTCCTTAAAAAAAGAAAAACAAATAATGTAAGCCACCCAGACACCTCAACCTTTTGTCTGAGGAAGATGATATATAATTTGAAGAGATTGGAGATGTGGGTTGCTGAAGTAGCTGAAATTTATTGCTCAGGTGGAAAAGAAGTGGAAGCTGTGCAGGTGGAATGGATAGAGTAGAAGACATAGTCTGAATGGGGATATATCTAATTTTATGGTCAAAGGTTAAAATGTCTTTGGTCAAAGGTTGGGATTGAAAAATAGAAAAAAAATCTAAATAGAATGTGAAATATATTTAAATAATTCAAAGGAAATAATTACAATAAAAATAGTTTTAAAAACAAATATAATAACAAAAATCAATTTTACTCTGATTACATTAAGTGTAAATGTATTAGGTACTCCAAGAAAGAAAAAAAGGCAAAAGTTGTCAGGCTGAATAAAAGAGTAAGACCTGATTTTATTATTTCTCAAAACAAAAATGCTAAAACTATGGGGAAAACATATCATGCTAAGAGAAAGCAGAAGAAAGGTGGTGTGGCTGTAAAGAATATTATCAGAGACAAAGAAGGTCATTTAATAATTGCAAAGATTTGATTCACCAGAAAATATAATAGTCTTAAATATGTGTGTATGTAATGTCAGAACTTTAAAAATACACAAAATTTTATAAATCTAAATGGAGAAACAGACAAATTCATAGTCACAGCTGGAGACTTTAATATCACTCTCTCAGTAATTTCTTAAACTACTAGACCAATAATAAATAAACCTAGCTGGTCCCAGTCCTAAGCCTGTAGACTAATGGTATGTAGTTGCATGAGTGAGCCCATGTTTAAAAAAACATACATTATTTTAAAGTTTGATTACTTCATAGATGAGTAATCAAAAAAGACTGTATAATGGGTCAGATAATGAATCTTAAAAAATGTCATAAACTTTGCAATCTTACTATTTTTTCTTTTCTCTCTTTTTTAAAATATTTATTTATTTATTTTGAGAGCAAAAGTATGAACAGGGTAGGGAGAGAGTGGGACAGAGAGAATCCCAAGCAGATTCTGTGCTTTCAGTGTGGAGCCCAATGCAGGGTTTGATCTCACAAACTGAGAGATCGGGACCTGAGCTGATATCAAGAGTATTTTTTCTGATGACAGTCATATCAACTTAGATCCTTCAGGAGTAAAGGCTCAGTGCAGTGACTAAACCAAGTAAACAAATGCGTCTGTTTGGTAGATGGTTTGGTAGATGGTAAGCTGAGCATAAATCAGATTTTAGAAGAAAGGAACTATAATTAAAAACTTAAGCTTCATGACTATTTGCAGAAGTTGAATAGTAAGTAGGTTGCAGTACTTTATTGTGATATTAATATGCATCTTTCTTATTTCTAGTAAGGTCCAACAATATTTTATAATTTTAGCACTTCATTTATTTCTCATTTTCACTGTGAATTGCATATTGTGTGTTTATTGTACTCTTTAATGTACAATTTTATATATTTTATATATTTCAGTTTCTTATCTTTAAAAGTTTCTTATCTTTATTGAAGGGTGCCTGAGTGGGTCAGCCCATTAAGTGTCCGACTTTGGATTTAGGCTCAGGTGATGATCTCATTGTTCGTGAGTTCAAGCCCAGCATCGTGGTCCACAGTGTTAGCATGGAGCCTGCTTGGGATTATCTCTCTTCCTTTCTTTGTGCCCTCCCCCAACTCTCTCTCTCTCTCTCAAAATAAATAAATAAATATTTTTAAAAAAGTTTCTGTGTTGAAAATATCCTCTAGTTGCATTGTAGGATGATTTGCTTTCTGAGTAAGGGAGTGTGATCAGGGAAGGAGGAGAGGAAGAGGGAGAGAGAGAATCTTAAGTAGGCTCTACGCCCAGCATGGAGCCTGATGTGGGGCTTGATCTCATGACTGTGAGATCATGACCTGAGCCAAAATCAAGAGCCTGGCATTCAATTGTCTGAGCCACCCAGACACTCCTGTAGGATGACTCTGGATGTATAGAAGTATTCCATTTCAAATGTACTTGCATTTAAGATATTTTCCTTTATGTCTCACTATGTTAAGAAATTCTAAGCTCCTTCAATATGAAAAACATATTACTCTATACTGTGTGGTAAAAGTTTTAAAGTTTTGGGATTCCTGGATGACTGTCAGTTTAATGTCCAACTCTTGACTTCAGCTCAGGTCTTGATCTCAGAATAGTGAGTTCAAGACCCTTGTTGGATTCCACAAAAAAAGTTTTCAAGTTTTGCTTTAAGCATACCCAACTGGTGTCATGCAGTCTGTGTGTGTGTGTGTGTGTGTGTGTGTGTGTGTGTGTGTGTGTGTATTTGTATATGATCTAAGTAAGGTAGCCATCCTTTCCTCCACCAAATTGCAATGTCAGTGCAGTATAAAGCATCTGTACATGTTTGCCACAGTACTATTTTTGAAAAATTATTGGGATTGTTACTTTAAATATTATTTTTATAGATACCTAATAATGATTAATTTCCTAAATTAAGGCTTTTATGTTTTTTTCTAATGACTCATATTCACATTCTGAGTATTCCCCTTGACTTGCTTTTGATTTGCATTTGAATTTGGATGGTTCTTGCATATTTCAACTGTTCTTCGCAGATGTGTTGGCAGCAGGAAATTCTCTGATTATAGGTTTAAATATATGAAATGTTGACCAAAGGAATAGGAAAAGAGAAAATGGAGAGAAAAGAGGCATTTCCCTCTACACAGAAAGATGTGTGACTTACACAATCCTAGATATGTGTGTAGCATTTACAAGTCCATCCGAAAGTATATTTAGAGTAGAATGTCTATATATGGGTGAATATTACAGTAATTTCTACAGAAGATCAAAATTTATAGATACTACCTTTTTAAAACTAAGAATATGACAAAACTAGGTCATCTCAGGTAGATTTCAGTTAGTAACTTGGAACAGTGTGTATTTATATCACTTTTTGGAGGCTTTATATAACAGATTTTAAAATGTAAAGACTTTTCTAAGAATACTGTATTGTAATAGTGGTTATAACCAGATAATGGAGAAGGAATACTAAATTCTATTATTCATGAAAATTTGCTGCAAGAATAAATTTAGAAATAACACATTTCAGTCCTTCAGTACAGTCCTAAAATTAGCCCACTACATTTTAGAGGTAGAGCAAAATCAAAGATAAATACAATGTTAGGATCAAATGAAATAGTTAACAATGCCTATAATGAAAGACGAAATTACACTTTGGTTGTGGGGGGCTGAACAGAGACAGATTGGACCAAAAACTTTAAATTTAGATGAAGAAGAAATAGCTCCATCTTTGACCCTGAAGAACTGAACACTAAATATATTCTTTCATTCACAATGGAGAAACATGTGTTTAAAAGAATTGCAGTTCAATTGTCCTCTTCCATAAAAACCATTTCCAAAAGTAGAAAATGAAACTGCTTGATTATTTATAATAAAAGATGTGAAGACAAAGAGATTAGCAAAAAGAAAAAAGAGATTAGCTTTTTGGTGAAAGTGGATGATGTCAATGGAATGCATACATGAAGCTGAGATCTTTCAACTAAGATTCAGTGTCCATATCATATTTTCATATTATTATTAATGACCATTACTATTACTGCTGGCATGTATTGAGTGTTTATTCCGTGTCAGATAGTATTTTAACTGTATAGAATAATTTTTAAGTTTATTTACTTATTTTGAGGGAATGAGGGGAAACTGTGCACATGCACACAGAGAAGGGGTATAGAGAGAAGAAGAAAAGGATAATCCCAAGCTGGCTTCATGCTATCAGCACAGAGCCCAATGCGAGTTTCCATCTCACAAACCATGAGATCATGACCTGAGTTGAGTCAGCTGCTTAACCGACTGAGCCATGCTGGTGCCCCTATAGATCATTTCAATTAATTGAAAAGTCTCCGTTGGTCAGGTGATATTGACATAGTCATTATATTGATAAGGTAACTCAAGCAGAAAGAGGTTAGTTTACTTCGACAGGGTCATATTATATTATTAGAAGGTGATGAATTCTGAATTCATATCCAGGCAGAATGATTCAAAGGACTGACTTTTAATCACAACATGTTTTGGAACCTTCTTTCTCTTAAAGAATTATTATAACAAGAATTAATATATATAGTTGAACAGTGGGGAAAAAATAGTCAAACTTTTCAGATATTAAATACTGATTCTGAGCTAACATTAGTTCCTATGAACCCTAAATTACCACTTTGAACTGCCAATTCTAACAACATTCATTTGTGTTGGGAGCAATAGAACTTTTAAAATACTGTGATTATTTCTTTATTTCTTAGCATTACTTTAGAATTCAAGTGGCCAAATCCCATGTAAGTTTCCACCCTATGGTAAAAGGCCTGTGATAATACGATGGTCTAAATGGAAAGTTTTAGAGATCCAACTTACTGCAGAAATAATAAATCAAAATAAAATGCTTCATCTCTGGAGATATATTAAGGATTTATACTTCCACAACGATTTCAAAAATGCATGTGAGATTATTCCTGTCACATATTTCATATATTATTTTTTTAGTTTTATAAGTGGAAAAGACAGAGGCATCTTGTAGATTAATGGTAGATTAATAAATATTGATGACTCTGTTTCATTTGCTAAACCAAACTTAAGTCAATTGTAGGCACTAGGTTTGAGCCTATTGATGTTAATAAATGTCTATCCTTTTGAAATGGGGCCTCCAGAAGTTTTTGCATGACAAGAGCATCAGTATACATTTTCATACTATTTTATTATTACATCAACTCCCCTAATCTGTAATTCATTCTGTTACTTTGTAAAATTCTTAATACTTTCTCCTCTCTGCTAGACACATTTGTCCTCTAGGACATATATTTATTGTAATGTGTACTTAGAAAAGTACCTTGGACTTCTTTATAAGATGTGTGAGAGAAGCAAGAGATGAATCCCATATAAATACAGAGGACTTCCTAGGGATCCCATGGCCTGGGTCATATAGAGATCCAGAGTTCAAAATGAAAAATAAATAATTGCCATTATTTAGACACCTTATCCTTTATATATATATGTACATACATATATATATACTCCTTTCTAGTTTAATTTTGATTATTTGAAGTGACATTTAACACATTTAGATTTTTCATTAATATCTGTTTGTCAGATGAATCACAACATTAACAACTTTGAGTGAGATCCTGAATAACCAAAGGCTAGAAATAAGTAGGGGTATGACAAAGTACCCTTCTGGGGATGGTATTCACTGAGATAGAGGATTCAGGAAATGGATTAAATTTAAGATGGAAGATGAGGTGAGTTTAGAAATACGTATCTTCAGTAAAATCAAGATATTGGATGGAACATGTAAATTTAATGTCATAAACATCTCAAGGACAATCAAGCCATGGCACACAATGAAGTCTCTAAAGATAAAGAATTAGAGGGGTAAATGATAGAGACTTTCATTGTATAGTTCAGAGGGGGATAATTTTCCCTCTACTCTTTAGAGTTATTAGCTGAGACTCCTGTAATAAAAAGATAGCTTAGGGACACCTGGGTGGCTCAGTAGGTTAAGCGTCTGACTTCAGCTCAGGTCATGATCTCAACGGTTCATGGGTTTGAGCCTCGTATCTGGTTCTGTGCTAACAGCTCAGAGCGTGGGGCCTGTCTTCAGATTCTGTGTCTGCCTCTCTCTCTGCCCCTCCCCCACTCGTGTTCTGTCTCTGTCTCAAAAATAAATAAAAAACAAAAATAAATTTTAAAAAGATAGCTTAAAATAGAGAAAAAACAAACAGAATTTTATTTACATGTATACCGCATGCAAGTGTGTGAGATACCCAGGGAAAAATGAGTGACATCCTGAGATGCCATAGAACTAAGACTTGAATACATCATAATATGGAAAGGGGAGTGGAAATGAAGGCCTCCTGCCAGAGAATAAATGTGTTTTTTTAAAAGAAAAATGAATGGGCCTTGTGGAAAAATAGATGGAGGTATGATAGTTTGTGACAAAGTTTTAGTGTGATGTTGACTTCCAGTCTCCTCTCCTGTGATGAAACTCCCTGAAAAGGAATTTATGACAATCGAGTCCCTTTGTAGGGATCTGACTTTAGGTAGTTAAAGGAAGTTCTGAAAAAGTCTTTTCCTCCATTTGCTGTTTCTCAAGTACCTGTAATTATAATTATCAAAATAATTATTATATCAAAGCAGCATATTTAGAGATGGTATACCCACATCTCCTACAGGCATATTTTGGACTAGCAATTTCTACTGCTCTTCAACAAGGATAAGTAGAGAATTAGTCATGAGGGTGAAAAAAGAATTTGAAGAAATACAGGCATCGCTGGAGCAAAGCAGGTTTCTAGATGGTGTCAAATACTATAGAGACTAAAACTGATAACAATCCACCTATTTGTCTCATTTAACTCATTGATAAGATTTCTGCTTCTGAGTGAAGGTAGTAGGCAACAATCATACTCCCACCAAAGACAGCTGTGAAAGCTAGGTAAAACATTAAAGTCATATAATTAAAGTCCTCAGATAAGTATGCATGGGGAGAGGATTGGATTGGATAAACTTCCAGCCTGTGCTTCTCAGAAGTGAGGTGGGATTGCAGACATCTTCACCCAGGGGATTTCTCATTATTAGTGTAGCCTAAGGACTGAGGTTTTGCACAGGCAGAGCTCCCTGCTGGCAGAGAGAGTTCCCATCAAATCTTGTATTGATTGTGTAGTACTGCAGTGATAAAATTGGAAATTTGATAATCCTCAAAGATGTGGTGATTTTCCCTGCATGATATTTGCTGAAGTCTGGCTGCGTATGATGTTAGCAGCTGGATTGAAAGCTTCTGTAAAGTAGCATGCAGTCTTGCACATCTCAAGGGATTCAGGGAACAAAAAACTGTCAAGGACAGGGGTCAGAAAATAAAACAGACATGAATTGAATGTCAGAGAGTTAAGGTCTAATTGTCGATGGGGGTCGTATAGTCACTTGCCACTTTTCTACCCATGATCCCTTACAGCTAAAACCTTAGATTTTAGTCTTGAGCCTTCTGTGGGACACAAGAACCCAACAGAAATTTTTAGCATTTGCACAGGAATGGAGTGATGAACTTTGACATGTGGGGCCAGATTTTCCCTCGTGGCATGTGCAAGTTTTGAAATTGAATGAGGCAAAAACCTACACGATTCATACTAAAATACCTGAAAAGCATAAATGACTCTCTCTCAATTATTTAGCTCTAAGTACCAAGACACACCAGCCTCTCAATTGAAAGCCTTGCAGAATCATGCTGAAGTAAGGGTGACCAACTGGAGTGTAACTAAGCCTTGCCAAAACTGCAGCTCATCCCCCATTCGATTGCCTGATCGAAATTAGAAATAAGTTATCTCTCTCTTCCTCTCTAAGACAATAGACAAAATCTCTCCTTTAGAAGACAAATCATCTACAATAGGGCCTTTTCAGTTATTTGATGCACAGAATATGTTTTTTTTTCCAGAGTATTTTGGTTTTACACATTGGAATTTTATCGTTTGATAAATAGGGTCTTAGAGGGCATGATATGAAAGACTTGATTTATAAGTCTAGGGGGAAAATCAATGGAGAGGCTATAGTAATGGTAATCTCCATCATTTTAAAGGAACACCTAATCTCTTGCATAGTCGGTTGATGAAATTTTGGTCTATGCCACCATACCAAGCCTTCCAAAACTTATTGTAAGTTTGCTACGTGATATTAAGTATCCATTGAAGTTCCAGTGGTGGACAATAGCAGGGATGTACAGGAAAGATGTGGTAGGTAGACAAAAAAGGATCTAGGGAAGGGTATGCCATTGTTGTTAGGATATGTAGTATGATCAGAAGAGCATCTAGGAGCAGTGCCAACATGAAATTTTGTGTTCTGCGTTTTGTTTTCCAGAGACATTGTAGACTTAGGGGAGGGTGAAAAAGAATCTCTTAGTTCTTTAAGACTGCTCTTTGATTTGAGATCAGTTTAATGGGAAGTGACTTATCAGAGATTGTTACATCTGATAGAAAGGACTCTAATGGTCCTGTGGACTCTAATGGTTTAAATGGGCCATTATTGTTGAGCGACTGACTTCAGCTTAGGTCATGATCTCACAATTTGTGAGTTTGAGCCCCACATCAGGCTCTGTGCTGACAAGTCAGAGCCTGGAGCCTGACTGGGTTCTGTATCTCCCCTTAACCCTCCCCTCTCTCTGTACCCGCCCCCCCACTCATGCTCTGTCTCTCTCTGTCTCAAAAATAAATAAACATTAAATTTTTTTAAATAAATGGGCCATTATGGCCAATCAGGTTTGTATTAATTTACCAGAAAATCTGAAACTGTATATGAGACAGAATTCTGAGTAGAATATGACCTATTTGCCTAAGTCTTCTTGTAAGATGCTGTTGGGTTAACTTGGAAATTAGCCAAAGCTTTGCAGAAGACAAGCAGCAGTATATAATGTTATAAATGACCATGGCACCTTTTGGAAGCTAGATTCCATTTATCAAGTCCCTAATCAAAGGGATATGTGTATAATGACCGAGGAAAATACAGAATGTGGGATAAATGTGTCAGTGTCAATGAGAGTTCTAGACATGGCAAAACACAGGCTTCCCAGACTTGTATGTTGTGGCAGGTAAGATGGAAGGAGTGGCTCTGACGAGGAAGGACTGGCAAGCAGTAAGACATGCTTCTCTCTCATTGTCTGGAAAGGCTGTGAGTTTAGGAACTTGGTCAGTTTGTCAGCCAAGGTACCCTGGGGACTTCTCAGAAATATAAGCAGCAGATGAGGGCATTTCACTCCATCTTTAAGTCAAACAAACTGGAGAGAGTCTTACTAATCATTGCAGACAGAGAGGTGATGCCCAAATGGTTCTTGCTGCAGGGAGACTCTAAGAATAGATTTTCTGGTTGGAGAAGGAAACTTATATTTTCTCCTCCTCTTATAAAAGCTAAAATGGAAAATACATCACGTACTGCTGTGAGCACAAAGCTGAGAGAAGCTGAGAGACTCCTGTGGTGCTGTTGTTGTGAGGAAAAAGAGGGCGTAGGTTTTGGGGCTGAAAATCCCATCTTCCTACCTCCCCAGAATACATCCCTCATTACTTCTAATCCAATGCTCATCTACCTCACTCCTGCACAGATACCACGGGGCTAGGCTGGAGCCTCCCTAAGAAGGCACATATATTCTCCTATTAGACTAAATGTTTGAGTGTGCAAAAAAGATACAGTAATAAAACCATAAACATTGTACTTTTGTCTAAAGGTAACATCTGGTTAAGGAAAAAATACTATAATAGCAATATTTAAGCTTTTGTATGTTAAAAACCTACATTGACCAGTTTTACTGTAGAGAAAAGAAAACACTATCCTTAGGACAGTATTGGATGAACTGAAATTAGGGTAAATAGTGATTGGTGATACAATCTAATCAAAAGTTTATCACTCTTACTCTTTTTCTTTGAGTTATATCTCCCTTTTATCTTGACATTTATTTATTAAAGCTTTATTAATTACCTCATAATTAATTAACCACAGTTAAGTAGTAACTGCATCAATTTATATTTAATTGTCATAGATATGGATATATATCCTTACTTTAATAAGGACGGTAGTGGGTCTAAATTGTGAAACATATTTTTGTTTAGTAAATATAATTACACTGGATTATATTATCCATCTATGCTTGAGTTAAATCCTGGGTTGGTTTCATTATTTGGATTAATAAATAAAAGCTGGACATCAATTGGCACAAGATTCAAATGTGTCAATAACCTGATTCCTGGTAGAAAAGAATAATAATAATTTTGATGACGAATATCACACACAGATAATATAAGATTTCAAAGTCATTTTATTCCTTGTCAATTTAAAACTGATATTTACCTGCTTGAATAGTTTTGTGCATGTTATTTCTCTTAAAAGAGTTACTGTATCTGTATGAAAGAATAGCATACATATATCTATAGTTCTATATAAACTACCACCTCTGTCTCTAAAAATAAGACTAATTAGGTAACAATGTTTATAGTGTTGTAATATAACTCTTATCTAATATTCATAGCAATGTTGAAAAAGAGGTGATGTACCCATTTCATAACTGTGAAAATATAGTCAGAGAGGTTAATTAACTTAACCATGGTTAAGTACATGTTAAACAGTTGGGATTTAAACCTATATCCCAATAGTCCTCATCATGGCAAACGTATGATACTGCCTCTCTGGTTTAGAAAGTTACTATTTAATGGATGAGAGCTATTTGTTTGATGTCTTCAAAATATTTTTAAAACTGTAGGACATGCATATTTTAGAATCAAATAAATAATAAATTTCAAATCTTACTTTCAGTGAAATACTTATATAAATGATGTTGGAATTTCACAAATTCTAACCTCACAAAAATTCATTTTGTTGTGCCTGGCTCATACAAAAGTCTGTAGAGCCTGCAACTCTTGATCTCAGGGTCATGAATTCAAGACCCACATTGGGTGTGGAGCCTATTGAGAAAGAAAGAGAGAAAGAGAGAAAGAGAGAAAGAGAGAAAGAGAGAAAGAGAGAAAGAGAGAAAGAGAAAGAGAGAAAGAGAGAAAGAGAGAAAGAGAGAAAGA
>NW_024081058.1:0-12555 GCF_003009895.1 Hyaena hyaena | reverse complement strand
AGGAAGGAAGGAAGGAAGGAAGGAAGGAAAGAAGATCATTTCAAATCCATCATACTTGTTGACTCCAATATTAATTACTGTGAGATAAGCTTAAAGGAAGAAGCAATCCTTTCCTATCACCAATCTGTGCTGGATTTTTTCTTTTATACCACATGGAAAGAATTAGGAGTGCTGGTTTGGCTGACTTTGCTCCCTATCAACATGCAAGGGAAATTGTTAAGAAACTAGTATAGGCGATTCAAAGAGAGAGTCAGATACAAAAGGAGGGGAGGGATCAGGGCAGTATAAGGAATTATTGTGGAGGTTAGCTGTGCAACAGGATGTTGATGAGAGATGAAGAAAAGAAAGAAGAATGAAGGAAGAGAAAATTTTAAGTCTCCAGTGTCTAGGGCTGGAAGTGGTTAAAGCTCAAAACCGCATAAAAATGCCTGTCATTTCCTATCAGACTAGGATTTTCAAATCCAAAGTAACTCAAAGGGCCTTTCCTTTAGAGCAGTGTTTTCCAAACATAGTTTGCTATGATGTATTATCAAATTATAATATCTTAGAATATATCTTAGTATCTTATAATATCTTAGTATTATCTGGGAAGCTAATGCTCAAAAAACAAAAACAAAAAATCACCAAAACAAAAACAAAAAACAAACAAACAAAAACCTCATGCCATGGGCTCCAGATTTAGTCCAACTTGTGAGGGGCAGAGAAATTCACTTCTTGATTATAATTAGAAGCCAATTCCACAGAGCATTTTTCTTTATTTTCTGATGGTCTATGAAGTTGCATCTCTGTGTTTATTATTTTGAGGACTGAGAAAACAATCTTTCTTTTTCTTTCTGAGAAAGAAAGAAAAACATCATTTTATTATCCCAAGATACTCTACTTCGTGGTCTATCATCACTGAATTGTTTTAAGCCTGTATTAGGGAAGTAGAGCAAATTCAAAGGGCTATTTGCAGGCCAAAGTTATATCTTAATGCTTACATATTTAATGCCTAAACACTTTAGTCTTAAGTTAGTAAAATTTACTAAATATGGCAAATATGATTGACTAACAATGGCCATTTTCCCCTTTTCTCCTTTGCTAACAGGACTGCAGTTTTGTTAGTTATGTAGTGATAATATTCTCTGGGAAGTAAATAACAGGAATTGATTCATGAATAAAACAATTATGTGACCAATTATAGTAATACAATTCCCTTTTCCCAGAGATTGGTTTGTAGTGTGTGCCTTACCAATTTCTAACCAATAGACTATAAAAAGGCAATCTTACAGGGTTTCTGAAAACTCTGATTTTCCTCTATGATAAAAACTGGGTACCTCTGGGGATATCCTTCACTGCTTTTGGACACTGATTTATGAGTTATATGATGCTTGGAGTTGGTGATATTTGAAATTGCTGTCACCATCTTAAAATTATAGAAATGGATGTAACCAAGACAATGAGGCAAAGAAATATTCAAAGAGCCATGGTCCTTGGGGACATCATTCAGCCTGTGAGCCGGCCTGCTTCTACCCACCTCTGAACTTCTTATCTTGAGGTATTTCAGATGTCTTCATTGTTCTAGTCACTTTCAGTCAGGTATTATTTTATTGCCACTAATACATTGATTTATACTTTTCCCTTCCCGGCAAGTTTTTTTTTTTTTTTTTTTCTTAAACTTGTGCAGAATTTTGAAGCTACAGGGTACTGCTCAGATCACTCTGGTACCACATGAGTTCCTTTGTTCATTATTTTAGCACTGCAACATTATGACACTCACCTCACAGCACATTTCCCCCAAGGGTCTCAACATTTCTAACCGATCATTTTTAGCATGGGTTACTTAAATTTTCTTCAAGATGACTAGACTTTAAAAAATAAGAATCCTGTTGTTTTCCATATGTGCTGATTAAAATGAGCAGCACACCAAGGTGAGTTTATTAAAAACAGCAAGAATTGTAGCATGGAAGAGAAAGGGCAACCAGTAGGGAGCACCACAAAATTAAAATTACAACATAACCAAGCTGTGCTGTCAAAATCCATCGAGTTCTGTCTCTTAACTCTGGTGTGGTAATGTGAAGAGTTTGAAGTGAAAATTGTTATTTCTGAGGTCTGGAGACCAAATGAGGCAAAGAATTCCTGGCTAAGCAGATTAGTAGAGTTCAGTGGGGCCTGTATGCAAGATGCTGGGGGTGACGAGAGCAGCAAGAGGGTTGATTGAAAAGATCCATCATGGAGCTTAGTGTTGGGAGGAACACATGTGTACAGTCAGTAAAATTCAAGGCAGTAGTGTAGCCCGCTCTAAAATGTACCAGCCTTGGCACAAATCTCTGGCCTAGCATTAGCAAGTTGTGAAACTTTATCAAAAATACTTCATTCCAGGGGTTCAGCTGCATTCCAAATTAGAGGAAATAAGACCTAACAAATAGGGCTATGGAGAAGCTTCAATGGAACCTCACATACAAGCTACTTAGCATATTTCCTGGCCCATAATATATATGCAGCAAATGTTATATAATTATTTTTTGAAAAAGTCATTAATATAACAAATATTCTCTAGAGTTGTGCAGAAAGAAAACAGATGGCTGTTTGGGTATCAGAAATGATTGAATAATTGGTAATTAGGTATTTTTAAAAGTGATGAAACAATCTATGATTTGGCCATACTCCTTGGTTCGGTCAAGAAAAAACATATAACCCAAAATAAAAAGGGCAGTAAGTTCCGTTGTTCACTGAAACTATTAGAGAAAACCCTGTGTAATTAAAATACAAGGAATTATGAGACTTAGGATGCTTTATTTTGTCAGCATCAGACTATTTCTCACTTTTCTTATTATTGCAAAATCTTTTACAGACATTACTCTTAAATTGGTCATAGATTTTGTTCCTCAGGTGACATTTGGAAACATCTGGAGATGTTTTTGATTGTCCCAACAGGCCAGGAATTGGTCCTTGAATCTAGTGGGGAGAGGCCAGAGAAGCACGTTTACATCCTACAGTGCACAGAATCCCTACTCCCCCAGCAAAGAATTATCTGGCCCCAAATATCAATACTGCCAAGTTTAAGAAACTCACCTTAAAGTAATTCAGTATGTTTTTGAAGATAAGGTTTACTGTGGTGTGTGTATGTGTGTGTGTGTGTGTGTGTGTGTGTGTGTGTGTGTGTTCATGTGCAAGAATAAAACCATGCAATAAATAGGTAAATATTCAATAGACAAGCAGTGAGAAAGAGGAGAAAAAGAAACCTTGATAATCACCTAGTCTGCACCACAAAACCTATTACTTGCATTATAAAACTCACTGGATTTAAGTGGCAAATTCAGGGCTAAAATCCATAGTTTGGTATTCCTAAATCAAGCTATATTCCCTGAGATTATCTCTCAACTATCAGTATTAGAGTTAGTTATTTTTGTTTCATTGGGGTTCTGGTAAACACATTCAATGGTCTTAAATGGTGGTGATGATATTTATTTTAGGTTGTATCATATCAAAAGCAGTTGTTTCTATTTCAGTGTACATGTTTTTATAGAATTTGGGATTCCTGCTCATATAGAAAAGCATTCATGAATATTCTAGAATCTATCCACGTTTGGGTTTATAAGGTAAGTGACAGCAATACATCATTTTAAAAATAACAAAACTTGGGGGGCCTTGGTGGCTCAGTTGGTTTAGTATTGGACTATTGATTTCAGCTCAGGTCATGAGCTGAGAGATTGAGTGTGAGAGACTGAGTTCCGCATAGGGCTCTGTACTAGTGTGGAGCCTGCTTGAGATTCTCTCCCTCTCCCACTCTCCTTCTGTCCCACCTCCATGCACTCCCTGGCTCTCTCTCTCAAAACAGTTTAAATAAATAAAAATAACAAAGCCTGTTCTTTCTGTCCTTCCTACTGATATAATACAATGGAAAATCATGTGCTAATTCTTTAGATCTTACATATTGACTGTTCATAATTATGATCACTATGAAGGAAAATGGGCATTTTCTTTGTTAACTGTACAAGTTCTGACTCAGAAACAAAATTAATCACTAGAAGAAATGTACCCTTGACCTTTTTTAAATATGTATTGTCAGCTATGTTGTTTCATATGGTACAATAGGGTAAGAGAATGCCTATACTTTCTAGTGAGACATGGTGTTACTAATTCAAGCTGCTGGTACTGCAAGGAAAGAATGCCTATTCCTAAACTCCTCTGCAGTCTCCTCTTAAACCAGAGCAAGGACTTACAGGCCCAGAGCTGGCAATCCCACAACCTCTCAGTGAGCCCATGTGTCTCACTGGCTCCCAAGGGCTGCAGTCTGCTGTGTCAGTGGGAGGAAATTGGATGCAAGCAACAAATGCAGAAATTCCTTTCTTCGTCAGCAAAGATTGCAAACCATGAAGAGCCCTAGAAGCAGTATTGAGGGTATTCTTCAATGCCCACAGGTTTGGATATTCATTAAACTCACTAATAGTGAGTTGTCCATCACTGGAAGTATTCACATATAGAATAATAACGGATGGATGTCTTAAAAGGGGATCAAGCATTGAGTGAGTGGCAGGAATAAAAAATATCTAGCACTTCATCCAATGCCTGACATTTCTAATCAGCATTTTAAACTACACACTTTCCATATTATATAAGAGAAAACAAATATCACTAGCTAAAATGCATAGGAATATGGGGGGGTACCTAAACCTCTTTATTATGTAAAAGTAATGGCTAATGTGAATTTGCATGATTATTTTGCATAAGAATCTATTCCACCTGTTTCTGATTTCTCTTAAAATATTTATAGTGAGGAAAAGTATACATTTTATCAATCATTTTTATATTCTTTCTTTCTATTGTTTCGAAGTTTGATGCTTATGGTAAGTAGACTAATGGCCTCCAAAAGATGTCCATGTCCTAATTCCTGAACCTCTGAAACCTGTAAATATCTTATATTCCATGCAAAGGGTAATTATGGTAGCAAATGAAATTAAAGTTGATAATCAAGTAACCTTGAGATGGGGAATTATCATGGATTATCAAAGTTGCACCATATATGAAAAGTGTTCTTAAATGTGGAAAAGGAAGGCAGAAGAATCAGAGTGATGCAATGTGAGAAAGACGTGATCAGCCATTGTTGTTTTGAGGGAAAAATATGGCAACAAGCTAAAGAATTCTACAAGCTGGAAAAGGCCACAAAACAGATCTCTACTAGAGCCTCCAGAAAGGAACACAGTGCTGCCAACACCTTGTTTTCAGCCAGGTCAGACCAAATTACTCACTTTTGACCCCCAGAACTGTGAGATAATTGATCTGTGTTTTAAGCCACTCAGTTTGTATTACTTTGTAACAGCAAAAATAGGAAACTAATGTAGTCCTAAATTAAAGCATCAACACTTTGTGCCTTTCTGGCTGTTTTCTTGGTTGCAAGTAAAATACAACTATAATTTAGAACCTCAGAAAAGGCCAGTGGTCTTGGGTCTCAGGGATGATTGGAATAATGGATTCAAACAACACAAAAGTGCTTTCCTCTCCATCTCTACACTCCACTCGTATGTGTGTTGTCTTCACTTTCTCAGGTAGGCTTCCTCTCTGCACCTGGAGACACGATGGCCGACAGCAGGTAGATGCCAGACACACATACCTCATTTCGAAATAGAGTTTCCAACTGAAAAGAAAAAAATCCCGGACAAAAGCTCACTGGTCCATAAAGTGCCTTGTCCAACCAAGTGGTCAGATAATGTATTATTTTTCAAGGCCTCCAGTAGAAGAACATGGATAGAGTGGACTAGTTTCCTAAAAGACTGTTGGTGTTGGTAATAACAAGGAGGAAATGGTGCTTGCAGGTAAAAGTAAACTCTATAACATAGAGTTTCATAAATCCTCAATATACTGAATGAAAACCAGATCAATACTGTCGTCCAAACTGTAGCAATGATAGGAAGAAACAAATGATTATATAAACTGCTAGAATAAGAAAAAAAATATATATATATATATGTTAGTTCTAGACACTCTAATTGTCTTCCAAAATTGATTTAAGTGTTGGAGGAAAAGGAGGTAATTGGAAAGTCTAGTTTTAACACTTTGAGCTTTAGGCTATTATGAGTTTTGTGTTTTAAAATGCTACATGTAATGAGTGCTAGTTTTTTGGAAACATTAGGTAACCTAGGTTTAGTGCCATCTGATACAGAAATGACTGCAAAGAAGCAAATGTAATTTAGAGAGTCTAATGTGCTCCATTCCATTTCTTTACCAAAATGAATTTCATTAGATATATATTTGGTTACCTTCAGTTTTATCTTTATTTTTTACTGTGTGAACTATTCCAGTGATTGGTGTCTTCTAAGAAAAGTAGACTTATACCTTTAAAAGTTTTGTTTTTCAAGAACTTATTTTAAAGTGATATTACCCCCACTTGGCAGCTCTTCTTATCTGTCAAACAGCCCCCAGGGTGTTATGTCTTTTTAGTGTTTGAAGGTTTATCTTGAAGATAGGTACAGAAAGACAGTCTTGGTTACTAGTTTTTTAAGGTTTCTTTTAAAGATTATTTGGCAATTAATTCATAACTTATACAACTTTGAACCACAAAGATAATTTTAGAAATCTCATTTTCTAACAATGTGTATTTACATAAACCTTTCAGTAGAATTATTCTGTTAACGCTTTTATAAAAACATGATAAACTACAGTTCCTTCTTCAAAATTCTGAAAATGCTTAATACTCCAGATGTAAAAGGGCTCCCTTTAGAAATTTCAAATGTGAAAAAAAAAAGAAATTTCAAATGTGATTTACATGGATTTATTATTGCGAAGCAAATATCATATCATGTCTTCAGCACAAATCAGTTTATATGACCATAAAATATATATTTGTCTTGTTCATTTTCTGAAATATATTTTTATCATTATTTTTAATATAAAAAATTTAAAAGTTTGAGTTATAATCTAATATTAACCCTCCTAAGTCCAAGAGGTATTGGCTCTTACGTAATGTTTGATTTTCTATAATATTGTAAAATAATGAAATTTATAATTTTTAAATTAAAGTATCAAGTTGATAAAACTTAACATATTTTTTAATAAGCAGTGGTCTGTGGCACAAGAAATATACCATTTTGTACTATGGTATTGCAGGTCCAGCATTGCTTGAAGTGTCACTGGTGAACATGCTATATGGAGTCTGGACAGCCTCAAAGGGGAACCACAGCACAGATACCTAAGGAAAGCCATGCCTATTCTTGCTGATAGCCATGTTTAATTTTTTCTTTGTTTTTGATAAACAAGATGGCATGAAATAATAGTGAAATGGCCAATAAAATGATTAGTTATGGTGCTATTAGGGAGAAAACACCCTATGGCTATTATAATATGTGAATGAACCAGTGGCCAATATATGATGCCAGTATATATTTTTGTAAAAGCAGAATATACATGTCAAGAGACCAAGGGGTAGAAATGGCAGTGGCCCCTCTTACTGTCTCACTATTACATCCAGTAACTTTGGACTCTGCTGTTAAAGATGTATTGATTCCCAGGGAAGAAATCTTTCCCCAAAAGGTCTAAATAAACTTGAAGTTGAGATTTCCTCCTGTATGTTTACTTAGAGAATTTTTGTGTCACTGAAAAAAAAGATGTAGAAAATGGAGTTTCTTTGGTGGCCAGGATGGTTAATCTCTAGTACCAAGGATAACTAAGATGGCTTCATGACCAGTTAGAAAAACAAGACTGGGGTGGGCAGGGGCCTCCTGGGTGGCTAAGTCTGTTAAGCATCCAACTGTTGGTTTCAGCTCAAGTCATGATCTCATTCTTCCTGGGATCCAGCCCTGTGCTGGACTCTGAGCTGACAGCATGGAGCCATCTTGGGATTCTTTCCATCTTTCTCTGCCTCTCCACTGCTCTCTCTCCCTCTCTCTCTCTCTCAAAATGAATAAACTTTAAAAAGAAAAACAAGACTATGGCTTCTAGGGATAATTTTGTGTTTTCCACTCCCCATCCCCACATTTTCTCTCTTTTTTTATTATTTTGGATGAGGAGTATTAGAAGTAATTGGCTTACAAGTGCTGAGTTCATAAATTCAGAGATTATGAATGTAAAAGGAATCATAAATGGATTTTATGGGGATCTTCAGCTTGAGATTGTTGCAATGGAGACTTGTGGATCTGAGGGGGGCATGGGAAGAGACAGAGAATAAGGTGGTGGAAGGGGGAGAGGGCAGGTGGACAGTCATCTTTTGTATGACAAATAATTGACTTATGGCAGGCAAAAGCATAATATTTTTAAATATGGATAAAATAGGAACATAGATGCCAATGAGTAAAAGAAGAAAACTGTCCTGTTGTTAGACTTTTTGAATAATATGTATATATATATATATATATATATATATATAAAGAAAATTGGTGTTTTAGTACATTGTTCTATCTATTTGAAATATATATGAAATAGTTTTTAAAAAATTTTTAGTGTTTTATTTATTTCTGAGAGAGAGAGACAGCGTGAGCATGGGAGGTTCAGAGAGAGAGGGAGACACAGAATCTGAAACAGGATCCAGGCTCTGAGCTAGCTGTCAGCACAGAGCCTGATGTGGGGCTCGAACCCACAAACTGTGAGATCATGACCTGAGCCGAAGTCAGACGCTTAACCAACTGAGCCACCCAGGCGCCCCTGAAATATTTTTAAAACCTTATCCAACAGTTTCCCTTGTTTTCCCTTCAGAATAGGAATGCAACCTGCTCTCAATGTAATTGATACATACACTTACTTTAATTATTGTCATGACACCTATTTATCATTTTATATGAGTTTCCTAAAGTTGCCACAACCAAGTCCTACAGATTGAGTGACAAACAACAGAAATTTAGTTGTTGTGTCCCGCCCCCCCCCCCAGTTCAGCAGCCTACAAGTCTGAGATCAAGCTGTCAGCAGGGTTGTTTTTTTCTGAGGACTCTGAGGGTCTGTTCCAGACTTGGCTTGGTGTACACAGCTGTCTTCTTCATGTTCATGTCTGCCTTCCATGTTCATCTGCATCCCTCTATGAACACATTTCCTTTTCTTACAATGACTGATGACCTCATTTTAACTATCTCTTTAAAGAGCCTATCTCCAAATACAGTCACATTATGAAGTACTGTGACAGTCTGTCACAAATGGGGACAGTATCATTTCCCCAGAATTCTATCCCTTTCTATAGCACAGATATAGCCAGGGACTAACCCTTATAGCCCATCTTCCCTTTATTCTCCGTGTGGCCTTACTACTAGTTCTTGTCAAAGAAATGTGGCTAGAAGTGCTCAGTGTTACTCATGCCCAAGGTTTTAAGAATTATTTATGCCATCTCCATGCCCCTTTTCCCCTTTTGCTGTCTGGATAGCTTGAATGAAGAGGCCCTAAACTACAGGATTTGGAGCCGTAAAATAGAGCTGGAGAAAATTTTTTATTGCATGGAGAAAAAAACAGTCGATCTACAACCAAGTACACTGGCGTTGTAATATTATATATATCTATGAGAGAGACTTCCAGTCTGCTGTGCCTCTAAACTGTTGGCATTAATTTCAGATAGATTTAGTCTAGTTAATTCATAAATATATAGAAGTGGGATGCTGCCATTGACTTAACAGTCATGTTGCAGTTGATTAGATAACAGCCACTACAGGTTAAAATATGGAAGATTTATATAGTGATGAGAAAATGATTACTATCTGCAATAATTCAGAAGGCAAACCATGCCTTACTAAGTCTGTAGCTCGAGGGAAGCATTTGGAAAAAGTGAGAGGCTTCATTTTTGTTAGCTTTTATTTGATGTTTAGCAAAGGGTTAAAAAAAAGAAAAGGCAAGGATTGACTAATTTCAGAGCAGAGGTGGAAAGAAATAAGGGTGATAAATTTGGGGCCACACATGTTTGGGAAAGACAAAACCCTCTAGATCCTAAATAATAAGATATAATACTAGAGAAAAAAAAGATTTGCATGACAAAGACAAATTAGAATTTCTTAGCTAAAAGGAGTTTCAGTCTTCTGGCAAAAATTATAGCCAGGGGGTTTCCTTTCCATCAAGCAAATTATTTCAGAAGCACAGAGGACCAGAAGGAAGGAAAAAGGAGGCATGAAAATTGTAACTAAAAAGGAACTTTGCTATGTTTACTAGCATGTAACTGACTAATAGCAAATGGATCAGAAATCTACTAAGCTTTCTAAGAAAAACATTGCTGAGAACAAAAATGCCTCATCTATATGTTTTGCAGTTCTGGGGTGCCTGGGTGGCTCAGTCAGTTAAGGGTCTGACTCTTGGTTTTGCCTCAAGTCATGGTCTCATGGTTTTTGAAATCTAGTCAAGGGTGGGCTCTGTGCTAACAGTGCAGAGCCTGCTTAGGATTCTCTCTTTGCCCCCCTCCTGCTTGCATTTTCTTTCTGCCCCTCTTAAAACAAATAAATAAACTTAAAAAAATGTTTTGCAGTTCTACAACAATCCTAGGACTTCAAATGTTTGCAACAAAGGAAGCATCCATCTCCCAAGCAGGATGCTCCTCACTTCAGATGTAATCATGGAGGAACTTGTGATATGAAGAAACTCCCAAAGGTTAGAATCAAGTGCCAACAGAGAATGCCAAAGATCCTGAATCTAACCAAGAAAATCCCTCCTTTCCTAGGATGGAGACTCAACCATCATTGCCAGAGAGTAGTGCCTAGTGTATTGTCTATTTTTACCACGGGGTATTTTTACCGAGGTTATCTCACACCTGCTTTACCATTGCATTTGTGGGAATTTGGTAAGGGGAAAATAATTTATCTTTCAAGTAATAAATTTCAAGACCATGAGGTACCGGACCTGAATAATGTGTTCCAACTACGATAGTGGACTTTGTGATACAAGCAGTACCTGGTATGGACATTGGATTGTCTCCTTTGGGAGACTATATTGGGGGAGAATATAGTATGAGAGTTTGAAAAAAGCTGGAAATCAATTCTTATTGACTGGAAAGACAGATTGTGGACGACATGGTTGATTGTTCTTCCTAAAATCCATCTCTTCTCTCTCCTGAGCACATAGCTAGATTATATCTCCCAGAATCCTTTGCCATTAAGAGAGATCATATTACGGATTTGCAGCCAATGGAATTTTGGCAAAAATGATGTGTGCAACCTCCAGGTTTTACTCAAAAAACTTCTGACACAAGTCTCTGCTTCTACAAGTTGAATGTTGATTCCTAATGCTTTATTTGGCTGGATCCCTGATCTTTTTGTAGCAACGTCACCCTAATTATTGACCAGAAATGGCCATGTTGAAGATTGATATGAGTGAAAAGTAACTTCTATTTTGCTAAGGCACTAAAATGTGGAGATCCACTAAAGTAATTACTATAGCTACACATTACACTTCACTAATTTTGTCCATCACCCTTTGTTAACAGTATAAACTAGTGTTCCAGGAGCAAAGTTAGTGATTTCTTGAATATTCATCATTGAAAAAAATTCATTTAATAGATCTTCAGTCTTCAAAATAATATTTGTGACTAATGATGGCTTTAGGTGATGGAAAATATGAAGAGGGTAGAAAACTTAGGGGCAAAAAAACAGTAAAGGACGTTGGAAGTCCAGAAAGTAAATTCTGTCTTATTTAGGGCTTGTGCAGTCACTAGCTACACACTAGCACAGCAATGGAGAAAATTGCCTCCTATCACCTTCTTACAGTTGTACTTTCACCACAGTGTATCTAGCTGATAAAATGACTAGATCAGAAGTAATAGCCATCTGCCCTTTATCCGCCTGGCCACCACGAAAAGCAAAGTGGTACAAACATGGTTACATGGTTCCTGTGTAAACAGATCAACAGATAAGAGCTGGGAATAAGACTGTTGTTTCTCTTTTAGTGTCTCTATCTTTGCACATTTCTGAAAGGTATATAGCAATAGTTATTTTAAAAAAAAAGTTCAGTCGTGACCATATGTTACAAAAGCAGTCTGCCTCTTTTTTTTTGGTCAGTTATTTTAATTCTTCAATTAATCACAATATGTTAGATTATCTTCAATTTTCTCTTCCCCAGTATTTTGACCACCTACATTGCTTTTGCACTAAAGCCCCCATTAAAGAGAACCATTTCACTCATAGAGTCTGCAAAGAAATAATGATAATAACTATGTGATTCTGAAGTCTGAAATTCTTGCTTCTACCTGTAAACCGAAAATCCAGTCCTGTTTAATTTTCTTTAGTTATTTATAGGATGCTTCACTGTGCATTTCACTTATGATGATAGAAAAGACCTGACTGTCTTTTCTCCCCTTTTCTCTTATTTCTTTTATCATTACCCGAGTTTGCCTGGGCGCTTTTCTTCTGTGGGGCATTGCTAATTATGCTGTAATGGATGAACTGTATCCTTGTAGTAACACAATAGTACTGTGTGGTCTGGAGAGATTCTGCACCAGGAGCATGTTGGGATCCATGGGGAATAAGGACATTATCAAAAGAATCAATACAAGTGCTATATTTTCCAAAGGAGAACCCAGTCTATCTACATGTATTTCTTTTTTTTTTTTTTTTTTACAAATAGTTTATTGTCAAATTAGTTTCTACATAACACTCAGTGCTCATCCCCAAAGTGCCCTCCTTC